>NW_024057897.1:316222-338722 GCF_016432855.1 Salvelinus namaycush
ATGTTTTTGATTTGAGCTTTGTATTTTTTACAGCGCTTAATTTATAGATGTCTTTTTCTCTCTTTCTTTGCCTCTAAGAGATTGTGATTCACAAGAGCTCTGACACACACACACAAACACACACACACACACACACACACACACACACACACACACACACACACACACACACACACACACACACACACACACACACACACAAAAGCCTACATAACAACACATATATACACACACACAAAAGCCTACATAACAACACATATATACACACACATACACACACACAAACCAGTGTCCTGAAGTTCAGGCTCAAGTGGTGATAGTGTTTAATGTCTCCAAGCCACGAGAACTGCCCTGAAAACTATCTGGGTCACCTTCAACCACTCCAACCGAATGCATTAGCATTAGGCTAATTCCCCCACTGAGAGCCAATGAAGAGGCTAACCGATAATCAGACGCGACAGATAGCCTAGCGGTTAAGAGCCTTGGGTGAGTAACCGAAAGGTCGCTGGTTCGAATCCCCGTGGCGACTAGGTGAAAAAAATCTGACAATGTGCCCTTGAGCAAGGCACAACTCTAATTGCTCCTGTAAGTCGCTCTGGATAAGAGATAATAATGCTAAATGACTAAAATGTAAATATAATCGGATAACCTGGTCCTTTGATACTCAACTGCTGCTAGCTGTGTCTCTGTGTAGAGGTGTGTTAGTGGAGCAGCCTGTCTCTGTGTAGAGGTGTGTTAGTGGAGCAGCCTGTCTCTGTGTAGAGGTGTGTTAGTGGAGCAGCCTGTCTCTGTGTAGAGGTGTGTTAGTGGAGCAGCCTGTCTCTGTGTAGAGGTATGTTAGTGGAGCAGCCTGTCTCTGTGTAGAGGTGTGTTAGTGGAGCAGCCTGTCTCTGTGTAGAGGTGTGTTAGTGGAGCAGCCTGTCTCTGTGTAGAGGTGTGTTAGTGGAGCAGCCTGTCTCTGTGTAGATGTGTGTTAGTGGAGCAGCCTGTCTCTGTGTAGAGGTATGTTAGTGGAGCAGCCTGTCTCTGTGTAGAGGTGTGTTAGTGGAGCAGCCTGTCTCTGTGTAGAGGTGTGTTAGTGGAGCAGCCTGTCTCTGTGTAGAGGTGTGTTAGTGGAGCAGCCTGTCTCTGTGTAGAGGTATGTTAAGTGTTAAGTGCTCTGTACTTTAGCCAAGTGTGGAATAATTGTTGGTTATTCTGTCCATGTTGTTGTGTTGTCACATTGGGTAGACTGTGGAACCATGTGGATTTTTTCTACCCATTATATTTCCATGGTCCCCCCCACCCGCCTCTGTTTTCACAGTAACTGCATACTACATTTATAAACACTACATTGTAGAATATGAAGCATGTTAGCTTTCATGTTAATCAAGTAACAGAATTGAGTAGGATATCACTGTGGCAAAGACATTCAGAATTTACCATTCACACTACTTCTAACCATCATAATAAGTTTATGCTGCCATCCTAGTAAATTTCAGTAACCCTTCTGCCAGTTTGTGAAAGAAGTCTATTGTGTAATGTAAATATTGGTATATATTGCCGTTTTTTCTGTAAATAGTGCACCCACTGTCCTCAATTGTTGATATGAATCTAATGGCATATTTTTATATACTTGTGTGTGTTTTTTCTCCTCTGGCATGCGCTGTCAGTCACGTTTAAATTATAACTGCCACAAAATGACAACAAGAGAAAGGAAACGGCGTCTATGGTTATACTTCAGTTGTCATGGTTACGTTTTCTTCCTGTAGCTGTTTCTGTTTCGTCACTTCGGGTTCTTCTTTGGAATTAAATAATTTCACTGGTGCCAGACTACCAGGTGTCTGTAGCAGTTCTTACCGCCGCTGGGAGTTGGGATGTATCCTGTCTGTCTGTGTCTGTCTGTCTCTGTCTGTCTGTCTGTCTGTCTGTCTGCACACCCTGTAGTTTTCCAGAGCCAGGAGTGAAGAATACTGATTCATGGACTTGGCCAGGAACAACTCTGGACCCTATCTATGGGATCTAACTTCTAACTCAAGATCTCAGGCAAGACTGCATCAGTACAGCAGTTATTGTAGGAGAGGTGAGGACTTGCACTCTCATAATGAGGTAGCCCTGCCTGCGGCCTAAAACTCTGTGTCACCCTCTGAGCAAGAGGGAATTCCCAAAGGTTCAGATCCCACCCGTGACCCTAACAGCACCACAGTGACTAAGTTCTCTGTACCAACACAATGTATAGTACTGGAAGATCCCTGGATGAACCATTATCTCACACACACGCGCACACACACACACAGCAAAGTGAAATGCTCTGATAAATGACCTGCATTTGTGTGTTAGTACGAGGGGGCTGGGAATGAACGTCTACGCTCACACACTCAATGAATGAAGACACACGACTGATTGAGATGTGTTGCACAATAGACCTCCTGTCTGCCAGAAGAATGGGATTTTGATAGTGTGTCAGACTCACAGTCAGACCAGTGGAACATTTCAGTGTTAGGTTTTCACAATTATCTACTGTAAATAGAATAAAGTTAGCTTTATCAGAAGATTATCTTTGAGACGTGTGTGTGTGTGTGTGTGTGTGTGTGTGTGTGTGTGTGTGTGTGTGTGTGTGTGTGTGTGTGTGTGTGTGTGTGTGTGTGTGTGTGTGTGTGTGTGTGTGTGTGTGTGTGTGTGTGTGTGTGTGTGTGTGTGTGTGTGTGTGTGTGTGTGTGTGTGTGTGTGAGAGAGAGAGAGAGTAGGCTAATTCTATTTCAGGCTATTTTTCTAAATGCTGCATCTGCAGGTTGAGAGGGAGTGAATTGAATCTCAATCATGGAGGGAAAGAGGATGAGGACAGTGAATTTGTATCCCATCCTTTTAAGTAACCATTATCTAAACCCTTTACTTTGATGATGATGTCATTACAGGCTCTTTGATTTATATAAGGCCCAGTGTCATGTACAGCATTATTTTTTGCATAGGCTAACCCCATTAAAATACATGCAGTCTTGATTCTGTCATACATTTTCAACTTTGATGTGTTGATTTTGCATAAGTTATGGCAAAGACATTCTTTATCTTTTATCGAGTCATTTAGTAGTCTAGTACAAGCAGCCTATAGGCCAAGTCAGTAAGGTTAGTAAAGTTAGGTGGTCAGGTGTGTATAAACTATGTATGCCTGCCTCTGTCATCATAGCAAAGCTTTTGACGCCCTGATGATGCACGAGCAGGCTGCTAAGAGGCGAGGCGGATGAATCCCGACAGATGGCTCCCGGTCCCGTTAACGCACCGCCGATGCCGTCCCGGTGCGCGTGGATTCCCCGCATTGACTCGTGATGAGTTCAGCAGCAGAGGAGGCGCGCGGAATGAAAAGAGGGGGGGAATAAGGGGGCCCGCGCGCGCCGCACGGGTTTCAGCCGGTGACGTAGCTGCCTGTAAACTCACCAAGCGACATTACTGTATTTAAATTTCTGGATCAGAGAACTCGCGAGGTGTAGGCCTACTTCCTACCGGCATTTTATCTGTATGTTTCTAAAATATCCCTTGTATATATACAGCGTACGCGAATATCTGACAATGATCGTCCCAGACCACTGATTTAATCCTATTTAACCACCAATCTGGTAAGTGTATAAACTTTTAGTTTATGATTTTGCTTGTTTCATGTTAGAGCCTCGTTTTGTCTGTCTCTTCTGCTATTGGTTTGACAGCTTTTTGAACGTTTTATAAGGTTCTATAAAGGTATAGCTAGGCTTGTACTTTAGAGCTGGTTCTTACAATGAAGATGGTTCACTTCCGATTAAATTGAATTGCAGTTGTGGTGTTTTAATGTCTTGCTATAGCATGCAATCGTTTCCCCCATTTTGTTAATAGCCTATACTTTTGAAGATCTATAAGGATGGGAAGTATATGTACCACTTTGTTTGGTTATATTCACTGAAACGATGTCACCACGAGTTAATGCTTGTGTTCAAGTTTATCCTAATGTCATAATTGTGTTGTGAAGTCCATGTTTCGGATAGGCTATTGTAACATATTTTGGTGGTGTATGTGTATTGTGTTGCTCTGTCTGAGTCTGTGGGATAGTAAAATGAAAGTAATTGTCGCATTTAGAGAGATGCATCACCTTAGCCACAGAAGGCAATGATGTTCCCTCGTCAGCAATGCTACAATGTCTCATGGCGAGTGGAAATATGGACAGCGCATGATGCCATGTCTTTATGACTCATGTGTCGCATATAGCCTAGATGAACTTGAGCAGTAGCCAAGGCTGGGCTATATCCATAATACATCATGAAAATTGTAAAACCTGTTATTAGGGCACAATAAACATAGATGTTCATAGTTAGAAAGTTATCAAAACTTAGAGAGAGGTTCTTCTGTCAAATTTTCTCAACTCACTTCTAAAGTATCCGGATAGTCTGTGAGGGACACGTTTTACGTGAGATGTGATCCGTTACATTGTAACTAAGGTCTTTTAAACTATCGCCTATCTGTGGCGCACGCCTCCCCTCGCGATCCACCACGCACTGCCGCGCTTGTGTGCGTGATGACTTCACTGTAGCTAATTAATCACGGAACCTTCAGGGTTTCCGCTAATGACAACTGCCATTCGGTCATAATTGACTATATCGTAAATATTTTCATTCGCTTTTTGGTTTAAGGTCAGGGTTAGGCATAAAGTTAGCAGTGTGGTTAAGGTTAGGTTTAAAATCACATTTTAAGAAGAGAAATGATAGAAATAGGCGGGGTTTATTACTTTGTGGCTGTGGTAACTAGTGATGACGACAGTGGATAGACTTTTTGTCACTACGTATCACAGCCCGAAAATAAATAAATCCACAGGTATGTTTCAATTAAGCAAGGGCTGAGGGGGTGTGTTATATGGCCAATATACCACGGCTAAAGGCTGTTCTTATGCAGGACGCAACATGGAGTGCCTGAACACAGCCCTTAGCCGTGGTATATTGGCAATATACCACAAACCCCAGAGGTGCCTTATTCCTATTATAAACTAGTTACCAACGTAATTAGAACAGTAAAAACAAATGTTTTGTCATACCCGTGGTATATGGTCTGATAAACAACGGCTGTCAGCCAATCAGCATTCAGGGCTCGAACCACCCAGTTTATAATGATGTATAAACCCTGGATTGCTGTTGCGATGTATTGGCCAATGAGAGGCTTTGAAGCCACCGGTCTGCCATATTGGCACTCCTCAGAAGATGCAGCCCTCCATAGGAATCAATGGAATTCTATATTATTTCAAGTACTGTATAATTCCAATATTTGCTTCATGGACAAAATTACATGTATTTAACCATTTTTGTTGCTGTAGTGGGGACAGTAAAATTTGAATCTTCAAAAAATTATACTTTAAGAAAATATTTATCTTTTATTTTTATTTTTTATGTTTAGCTCACATAATATAATGTAAAAGTATTAATGTTTACATTTGTTTTTGCCACATTTATTAAATTACAGCCACCTTAATACATAAATGACTTTCTATAGCTTCCATAATATTTTTACAATGGTGGGGGAGTGCCAAGATGGAGGTGTGGGGGCTTCAAAACAGCGCCCCTGTCAATCAACTAGTGTGTGTGTATATATATGAGAGAGAGAGAGAACCAGTCAAAAGTTTGGACACACTTACTCATTCAAGGGTTTTTCTTGATTTTTACTATGTTCTACATTTTAAAATAATAGTGAAGACATCAAAACTATGAAAAAACACATATGGAATTATGTAGTAACCAAAAAAGTGTTAAACAAATCAAAATATATGTACTATTTTAGATTCGTCAAAGTAGTCACCCTTTGCCTTGATGACAGCTTTGCACACTCTTGGCATTCTCTCAACCAGCTTCACGAGGTAGTCACCTGGAATGCATTTCAATTAACACGTGTGCCTTGTTAAAAGTTCATTTGTTCAATTTATTTCCTTCTTAATGCGTTTGAGCCAATCAGTTGTGTTGTGACAAGGTAGGGGGGTATACAGAAGATAGCCCTATTTGGTAAAAGGCCAAGTCCATATTATGGCAAGAACAGCTCAAACAAGCCAAGCGAAACGACAGTCCATCATTACTTTAAGACATGAAGGTCAGTCAATACGGAACATTTCAGGACTTTGAAAGTTTCTTCAAGTTCTGTCACAAAAACCATGATATGATGAAACTGGCTCTCATGAGGACCGCCACAGGAAAGGAAGTCCCAGAGTTCTCTGCTGCAGAGGATAAATTCATTAGCGTTAACTGCACCTTAGATTGCAGCCCAAATAAATGCTTCACAGAGATCAAGTAACAGACACTTCTCAACATCAACTGTTCAGAGGAGACTGCGTGAATCAGGCCTTTATGGGCGAATTGCTGCAAAGAAACCACTACTAAAGGACACCAATAAGAAGAGACTTGCTTTTGCCAAGAAACACAAGCAATGGACATTAGACAGGTGGAAATCTGTCCTTTGGTCTGATGAGTCCAAATTTGCGATTTTTGGTTCCAACCGCCATGTCTTTGTGTGGTTCCCACCGTGAAGCATGGAGGAGGAGGTGTAATGATGTGGGGGTGCTTTGCTGGTGACACTGTCAGTGATTTATTTAGAATACAAGGCACACTTTACCAACATGGCTACCACAGCATTTTGCAGTGATACTCCATCCCATCTGGTTTGCGCTTAGTGGGTTTTTCAACAGGACAATGAGCCAAAACACCTCCAGGCTGTGTAAGCGCTATTTGACCAAGAAGGAGAGTGATGGAGTGCTGCATCAGATGACCTGGCCTCCACAATCACCCAACCTCAACCCAATTGAGATGGTTTGGAATGAGTTGGACCGCAAAGTGAACGAAAAGCAGCCAACAAGTGCTCAGCATATGTGGGAACTCCTTCAAGACTGTTGGAAAAGCATTCCTCATGAAGCTGGTTGAGAGAATGCCAAGAGTGCAAAGCTGTCATCAGGGCAAAGGGTGGCTACTTTGAAGAATCTAAAATATATTTGGATTTGTTTAACACTTTTTTTATGCTTACTACATGATTCCATATATGTTATTTCATAGTTTTGATGTCTTCACTATTATTCTACAATGTAGAAAATAGTAAAAATAAAGAAAAACCCTGCAATGAGATGGTGTGTCCAAACTTTTGACTGGTACTGTGTGTGTGTGTGTGTGTGTGTGTGTGTGTGTGTGTGTGTGTGTGTGTGTGTGTGTGTGTGTGTGTGTGTGTGTGTATATATATATATGTATGTATATATATATATATATATATATATATATACTGAACAAAAACATAAACGCAACATGTAAAGTTTTGGTCTCATGTTTCATGAGCTGAAATAAAAGTTCCCAGAAATGTTCCATACCCACAAAAAGCTTATTTCTCTCAAATTCTGTGCACAAATTTGTTTACATCCCAGTTAGTGAGCATTGCTCTTTTGCCAAGATAATCCATTCACCTGACAGGTGTGGCATACCAAGAAACTGATTAAACAGCATGATCATTACACAGGTGCACCTTGTACTGGGGACAATGAAAGTCCACTCTAAAATGTGCAGTTTTGTCTCACAACATAATGCCACAGTTGTCTCAAGTTTTGAGGTAGCGTGCAATTGGCATGCTGACTGCAGGAATGTCCACCAGAGCTGTTGCCAGAGAATTTATGTTCCCGTGGTGGTGGGGTTATGGTATGGGTGGGCATAACCTACAGACAACAAACACAATTGCATTTTATCGATGGCACAGAGACACCGTGATGAGATCCTGAGGCCTATTGTTATGCCATTCATCCACCACCATCCCCTCATGTTTCAGCATGATAACGCAAGGATATGTACACAATTCCTGGAAGCTGAAAATGTCACAGTTCTTCCATGGCCTGCATACTCTTCAGCCATGTCACCCATTGTGTCTGTTTGGGATGCTCTGGATCGACGTGTACGACAGCGTGTTCCAGTTCCCGCCAATATCCAGCAATCTCGCACAGCCATTGAAGAGGAATGGGACAACATTCCACAGGCAACAATCAACAGCCTGATCAACTATATGGGAAGGAGATGTTGCGCTGCATGAGGCAAATAGTGGTCACACCAGATACTGACTCGTTTTCTGATCCACATCCCTACCTTTATTTATAAGATATCTGTGACCAACAGATGCATATCTGTGTCCCCAGTCATGTGAAATCTATAGATTCCGGACAAATTAATTCATTTCAATTGACTGATTTCCTTTATATGAACTGTAACTTAGTAAACATCTTTGAAATTGTTCCATGTTGCATTTCTATTTTTGTTCAGTGTAGATCTATCATTGGAAAAGGTCGCCAGAAGGACAGATGGATATCATTGATAGGTTAGGTTAGACTGGACTTGAATGACATGCCTGTGACTCCAACATATTTAAATGGAGTCTACTGTGGTACTACTATAGCCATCTGACATAACTTTGATACCGTAGATGTCTATAGAGCCACACTATCATCGTCTTCACTTCAGTGGAATTTGGTACAAGACACTATTTGGGCCAGTGACACCAGCCCAAAGCAGTTGCAGAGAGAACAATTCAATGTTGTATCAACAATAAATTGTTTTCGTTGATTTAGTTTTTGATGCGTTGTTACTGTCAGCAGTGTTTTCCAGCAGTGAATAAACATCCTGTGGCGGACTGCACTAACATCGGATAGTCCCCGCGATATGCAACTTTTCAGGGAAGTCAGGAACCAATACACGCAGTGAGTTAGGAAAGCAAAGGCTAGCTTTTTCAAACAGACATTTGCATCCTGTAGCTCTGACTCCAAAAAGGTTTGGGACACTGTAAAGTCCATGGAGAATAAGAGCACCTCCTCCCAGTTGCCCATTGCACTGAGGCTAGGAAACACTGTCACCACCAATAAATCCACGATAATCGAGAATTTCAATATGCATTTCTCTACGACTGGCCATGCTTTCCTCCTGGCTAGCCCGGCCAACCGCTCCGCACTCCCCGCAGCTACTTGCCCAAGCCTCCCCAGATTCTCCTTCACCTAAATCCAGATAGCAGATGTTCTGAAAGAGCTGCAAAACCTGGACCCGTACAAATCAGCTGGGCTAGACAATTTGGACCCTCTCTTTCTAAAATTATCCGCCGCCATTGCAACCCCTATTACCAGTCTGTTCAACCTCTCTTTCGTATCGTCCGAGTTTCCTAAAGATTGGAAAGCTGCCTCGGTCATCCCCCTCTTCAAAGGGGGTGACACTCTAGACCCAAACTGTTATAGACCTATATCCATCCTGCCCTGCCTCTCTAAAGTCTTCAAAAGCCAAGTTAACAAACAGATCACTGACCATTTCGAATCCCACCGTACCTTCTCCGCTTTACAATCTGGTTTCCGAGCTGGTCACTGGTGCACCTCAGCCACGCTCAAGGTCCTAAACGATATCATAACCGCCATCGATAAAAGACAGTACTGTGCAGCCGTCTTCATCGACCTGGCCAAGGCTTTCGACTCTGTCAATCACCGCATTCTTATCGGCAGCCTCAACAGCCTTGGTTTCTCAAATGACTGCCTCGCCTGGTTCACCAACTACTTCTCATATAGAGTTCAGTGTGTCAAATCAGAAGGCCTATTGTCCAGGCCTCTGGCTGTCTCTATGGGGGTACCACAGGGTTCAATTCTCGGGCCGACTCTTTTCTCTGTATATATCAACGATGTCGCTCTTGCTGCGGGTGATTCCTTGATCCACCTCTACACAGATGACACCATTCTGTATACATCTGGCCCTTCTTTGGACACTGTGTTAACAAACCTCCAAACGAGCATCAATGCCATACAATACTCCTTCCGTGGCCTCCATCTGCTCTTAAACGCTAATGCATGCTTTTCAACCGATCGCTCCCCGCTCCCGCCCGACCGACTAGCATCACTACTCTGGACGGTTCTGACTTAGAATATTTGGACAACTACAAATACCTAGGTGTCTGGCTAGACTGTAAACTCTCCTTCCAGATTCATATTATTTTGAATCTGGATCTACAATCCAAAATTCAATCTAGAATTGGCTTCCTAATTCGCAACAAAGCCTCCTTCACTCATGCTGCCAAACATACCCTCGTAAAACTGACTATCCTACCGATCCTCGACTTTGGCGATGTCATTTACAAAATAGCCTCCAACACTCTACTCAGTAAACTGGATGCAGTCTATCATAGTGCCATCCGTTTTGTCACCAAAGCCCCATATACCACCCACCACTGCGACCTGTATGCTCTCGTTGGCTGGCCCTCGCTACATATTCGTCGACAGACCCACTGGCTCCAGGTCATCTATAAGTCTTTGCTAGGTAAAGCTCCGCCTTATCTCAGCTCACTGGTCACCATAAAAACTCCCACCTGTAGCACGTGCTCCAGCAGGTATATCTCACTGGTCGTCCCCAAAGCCAACACCTACTTTGGCCGCCTTTCCTTCCAGTTCTCTGCTGCCAATGACTGGAACGAATTGCAAAAATTGCTGAAGTTGGAGACTTATCTCCCTCACTAACTTTAAGCATCAGCTATCTGAGCAGCCTACCGATCGCTGTTGCTGTACCCAGCCCATCTGTAAATAGCCCATCCAACTACCTACCTCATCCCCATATTGTTTTTATTTAATTTTTTGCTCTTTTGCACACCAGTATTTCTACTTGCACATCTGCACGGTGTTAATTTGCTAAATTGTAATTACTTCGCTACTATGGCCTATTTATTGCCTTACCTCCTTACGCCATTTGCACACACTGTATATAGACCTTTTCTATTGTGTTATTGACTACGTTTGTTTATTTCATGTGTAACTCTGTGTTGTTGTTTGTGTCACACTGCTTTGCTTTATCTTGGCCAGGTCGCAGTTGTAAATGAGAACTTGTTCTCAACTAGCCTACCTGGTTAAATAAAGGTGAAATAAAAACTACTGACGGTTGGTCTCTGACACTATCCACAGGTGTGACCTACTAATTATGCCATAATTGTTTCATCATTGTAATGCCTTGCCTACTGGGTGTGTTAGGTCTATCTGTAATATCTACTGTATTTGTCTGTGTGTGTTTTGGCAAACCATGGATTGCCCCTGTGCAGAACTGTGAATCCATTTTATGGATGTCATTTAACTGGCCACAGACTGTAGCCAGCCAGTAATTTAGACATGCATTTAATTTCTCTTAAAACTATCCTCTGTCATTGCCCACAAAAGACAAACGGCCCAGCAGTGATTAAAGTGTTTGTGATGTCACCGGAGGAGGACATACTGTATCAGCATTAACCCTGCTGACACACACACACACACACACACACACACACACACACACACACACACACACACCTCTGACACACACACACGTGTACTATGAACACAGACACGGCTGCTCCTGAAGCTTTCTCCAAGAAGAGGAGAGTCATGTTATCATGCAGGCCAAATTCTTGGCAGAAAGTTCCATTGTGAAGGGCCAAATTCCTGCTTGGTTAAATAAATAGGAGCCATCCCACTGCAGCTGAGGAGAGGGTCTTTCATAACTCACTCTGTCTGTCCATCCGTCCGTCCGTCTGCCTGCTAGTGGCCTGAGGTAGGACTGGTTATGTAATGTGTAGGGCTTTGTGACCTGACCAGGGAAAACTCTGGGTCCTAAATGAGAGGGGTTCACCCCAATAATTTCTGGTGGAGAAGGGGTGAGCCAAGCACGGCCTGGATATAGACGAGGGTGTGTCTGTGTGGGAGTTTGTATCCCCTTACTGGTTTGTGAGTTTGTCAATTCTTTGAGTGAATGTCCTGTCTCAAGGAGGAGGGAAAGAAGTGGGGTGGATAAGGAGTGAAAGGGTGAGGTTAAGAACAGTGGGAAAGGAGGTGGAGAAGGAGAAAGGGTGAGGTTAAGAACAGTGGGAAAGGAGGTGGAGAAGGAGAAAGGGTGAGGTTAAGAACAGTGGGAAAGGAGGTGGAGAAGGAGAAAGGGAGAGGTTAAGAACAGTGGGAAAGGAGGTGGAGAAGGAGAAAGGGTGAGGTTAAGAACAGTGGGAAAGGAGGTGGAGAAGGAGAAAGGGAGAGGTTAAGAACAGTGGGAAAGGAGGTGGAGAAGGAGAAAGGGAGAGGTTAAGAACAGTGGGAAAGGAGGTGGAGAAGGAGAAAGGGAGAGATTAAGAACAGTGGGAAAGGAGGTGGAGAAGGAGAAAGGGAGAGGTTAAGAACAGTGGGAAAGGAGGTGGAGAAGGAGAAAGGGAGAGGTTAAGAACAGTGGGAAAGGAGGTGGAGAAGGAGAAAGGGAGAGGTTAAGAACAGTGGGAAAGGAGGTGGAGAAGGAGAAAGGGTGAGGTTAAGAACAGTGGGAAAGGAGGTGGAGAAGGAGAAAGGGAGAGGTTAAGAACAGTGGGAAAGGAGGTGGAGAAGGAGAAAGGGTGAGGTTAAGAACAGTGGGAAAGGAGGTGGAGAAGGAGAAAGGGAGAGGTTAAGAACAGTGGGAAAGGAGGTGGAGAAGGAGAAAGGGAGAGGTTAAGAACAGTGGGAAAGGAGGTGGAGAAGGAGAAAGGGAGAGGTTAAGAACAGTGGGAAAGGAGGTGGAGAAGGAGTGAAAGGGAGAGGTTAAGAACAGTGGGAAAGGAGGTGGAGAAGGAGAAAGGGTGAGGTTAAGAACAGTGGGAAAGGAGGTGGAGAAGGAGAAAGGGAGAGGTTAAGAACAGTGGGAAAGGAGGTGGAGAAGGAGAAAGGGAGAGGTTAAGAACAGTGGGAAAGGAGGTGGAGAAGGAGAAAGGGAGAGGTTAAGAACAGTGGGAAAGGAGGTGGAGAAGGAGTGAAAGGGAGAGGTTAAGAACAGTGGGAAAGGAGGTGGAGAAGGAGAAAGGGTGAGGTTAAGAACAGTGGGAAAGGAGGTGGAGAAGGAGAAAGGGAGAGGTTAAGAACAGTGGGAAAGGAGGTGGAGAAGGAGAAAGGGAGAGGTTAAGAACAGTGGGAAAGGAGGTGGAGAAGGAGAAAGGGTGAGGTTAAGAACAGTGGGAAAGGAGGTGGAGAAGGAGAAAGGGAGAGGTTAAGAACAGTGGGAAAGGAGGTGGAGAAGGAGAAAGGGTGAGGTTAAGAACAGTGGGAAAGGAGGTGGAGAAGGAGAAAGGGAGAGGTTAAGAACAGTGGGAAAGGAGGTGGAGAAGGAGAAAGGGTGAGGTTAAGAACAGTGGGAAAGGAGGTGGAGAAGGAGTGAAAGGGAGAGGTTAAGAACAGTGGGAAAGGAGGTGGAGAAGGAGAAAGGGTGAGGTTAAGAACAGTGGGAAAGGAGGTGGAGAAGGAGAAAGGGTGAGGTTAAGAACAGTGGGAAAGGAGGTGGAGAAGGAGAAAGGGTGAGGTTAAGAACAGTGGGAAAGGAGGTGGAGAAGGAGAAAGGGAGAGGTTAAGAACAGTGGGAAAGGAGGTGGAGAAGGAGAAAGGGTGAGGTTAAGAACAGTGGGAAAGGAGGTGGAGAAAGACAAAGAGACAGGCAGGCAGACAGACAGAAAAGAGGAGACCCAACAATCAAGCTCTTAAATGTCCCAGCTGTGGTTATTCCAACAGGAATCTTACTGCAGCCTCTCACCTCTATGAGGATTTGGGGCAAGAGGAGGAAACCAACCTAAACTACATACATTACACTGTATTCACTGGGAACACACACACTGTACAAAGTCATACATGATCTATTGTAATAGTTACCGGGTCAGGTATATTCTTTGTGAGTTGTGGATCTTACTTTGACTCTCCTACACACCTTGAAAACGTTTAATGCCCTGACTTAAAAACATTTTGGCCTGTGTGTGTGTGTGTGTGTGTGTGTGTGTGTGTGTGTGTGTGTGTGTGTGTGTGTGTGTGTGTGTGTGTGTGTGTGTGTGTGTGTGTGTGTGTGTGTGTGTGTGTGTGTGTGTGTGTGTGTGTGTGTGTGTGTGTGTGTGTGGGATACAGCGGTGTGGCTGGGCTGTAATCAAGCCGTCCGTCTGTCCTGCCGTACATACGGTAAATGGAGCAGTTGGGAACACATCCAGTCGGCCCGTGCCACTGCGGTCCCCATCCCAATGTCAGCCAAGAATATCCCTGCCAAGGGAATTCCCACTTCAATCCCGAGTCTGAATTCGACCTGGGCCCAGTTCACTGGACGCAGGGCTCAGGAACATTGTAATTGAAGGAGAGACTGCGACACGAGCCAGAGGGGGAACTATTCCAGACCTGGAACGCTATATCCTAGTCCTAGTGATCAGATGGGGTACTATTCCAGAGACTCTGAGACACGAGCCAGATGGGGAACCATTCCAGAGACTCTGAGACACGAGCCAGATGGGGAACCATTCCAGAGACTCTGAGACACGAGCCAGATGGGGAACTATTCCAGAGACTCTGAGACACGAGCCAGATGGGGAACCATTCCAGAGACTCTGAGACACGAGCCAGATGGGGAACCATTCCAGAGACTCTGAGACACGAGCCAGATGGGGAACCATTCCAGAGACTCTGAGACACGAACCAGATGGGGAACCATTCCAGAGACTCTGAGACACGAGCCAGATGGGGAACCATTCCAGAGACTCTGAGACACGAGCCAGATGGGGAACCATTCCAGAGACTCTGAGACACGAGCCAGATGGGGAACTATTCCAGAGACTCTGAGACACGAGCCAGATGGGGAACCATTCCAGAGACTCTGAGACACGAGCCAGATGGGGAACTATTCCAGAGACTCTGAGACACGAGCCAGATGGGGAACTATTCCAGAGACTCTGAGACACGAGCCAGATGGGGAACTATTCCAGAGACTCTGAGACACGAGCCAGATGGGGAACTATTCCAGAGACTCTGAGACACGAGCCAGATGGGGAACCATTCCAGAGACTCTGAGACACGAGACAGATGGGGAACCATTCCAGAGACTCTGAGACACGAGCCAGATGGGGAACTATTCCAGAGACTCTGAGACACGAGCCAGATGGGGAACTATTCCAGAGACACGAGCCAGATGGGGAACCATTCCAGAGACTCTGAGACACGAGACAGATGGGGAACCATTCCAGAGACTCTGAGACACGAGCCAGATGGGGAACTATTCCAGAGACTCTGAGACACGAGCCAGATGGGTAACCATTCCAGAGACACGAGCCAGATGGGGAACCATTCCAGAGACTCTGAGACACGAGCCAGATGGGGAACCATTCCAGAGACTCTGAGACACGAGCCAGATGGGGAACCATTCCAGAGACTCTGAGACACGAGCCAGATGGGGAACTATTCCAGAGACTCTGAGACACGAGCCAGATGGGGAACTATTCCAGAGACTCTGAGACACGAGCCAGATGGGGAACTATTCCAGAGACACGAGCCAGATGGGGAACCATTCCAGAGACTCTGAGACACGAGACAGATGGGGAACCATTCCAGAGACTCTGAGACACGAGCCAGATGGGGAACTATTCCAGAGACTCTGAGACACGAGCCAGATGGGTAACCATTCCAGAGACACGAGCCAGATGGGGAACCATTCCAGAGACTCTGAGACACGAGCCAGATGGGGAACCATTCCAGAGACTCTGAGACACGAGCCAGATGGGGAACTATTCCAGAGACTCTGAGACACGAGCCAGATGGGGAACTATTCCAGAGACTCTGAGACACGAGCCAGATGGGGAACTATTCCAGAGACTCTGAGACACGAGCCAGATGGGGAACTATTCCAGAGACTCTGAGACACGAGCCAGATGGGTAACCATTCCAGAGACACGAGCCAGATGGGGAACCATTCCAGAGACTCTGAGACACGAGCCAGATGGGGAACCATTCCAGAGACTCTGAGACACGAGCCAGATGGGGAACCATTCCAGAGACTCTGAGACACGAGACAGATGGGGAACCATTCCCGAACCCGGAGAGCTGTATCCCAGTGATCTGAGTGATCTCGGTTTTAGACACGCAGTGGAATTCCAAGTTTCAGGAGATGCTCAGAAACACGGCAATGGAATTAGGTTCTCTAATTCTATAAGATAGACACACAGAAGCACACACACACCTGAAGAACCACATCTCAATTTCCTCTGAAATATTTGTGATTATAACCAAAGGCTTTTCTGCTCTCTTCTGTTCATTTGATTGGGTGAATCCAGGAGATGGGAGGGGCTAATATATGATGAAGAGGGGTGGGTCTAGGGGAGAAGGAAGAAAGGGTGAAACCATCTATTCATTCAAGGTCAAAGTGTGAGATGTCAGGGAGTGCATGACTTTAGGAATGTCCTCTTCAGGACTGGGGTCAGCTGAAGCCACAGAAGAGAGACCACAGGAGTGGCAGCCATCTTAGAAAACGAGAAGCGACAAAAGCCACACTGCTGACAAACTGAGCAAGATGTGGCCACAGCTACGTCCAGCCAAACCTAATCACGCACGCACACACACACACACACACACACGCACAAACACACACACATACATACATACACACACACACATACACATACATACATACACAGTCAAGCCTCCACTGCTTTGAGACCAGGCAGAACTGAATTTTCTGTGATGGTTTGGAGCCTCAGTCATTCATGCGACTATTTCAGCAGCCGTGTTTGATGGCGAACTGCCGAACTATGACTGTCTGAATAACAAAACAACCACCAAGTAATGACATGGCATTCAACACAGCACCAAATTGAGACCTTGAATTTCCGCAGGCGGCATATTTTTCATAAAGGTATTGAACCCAACTAAAATGTTTATGATGCATAAGTATATGTGTGTGAAATGTGGACAAACTGTAGGAGGTAAACTGATAGTTAGGAAAGGAGAAGAGATGAGGAAAGTAGCACCTGCCTCGACTGGAACACCCATGACTAAACCCCTGCTCATAAACACACACACACACATACACACACACACACACACTCATTGAGTCATTTAACATTCCCGAGAGCTGGTTATCATTCCCACCATAGGAGTCATGCCCATAAGAGGCACAAGGGCACGTGCCCCCTCAGATTTGTCCTGTTTTTTAAAACATTTGTGATAGGGCCTCCTGAGTGGGGCAGTGGTCAAAGGCTCTGCATCACAGTGAAGCTGTGCCGCTAGAGATTCTGGGTTCGAGTCCAGGCTCTGTCGTAGCCGGCCGCGACCGGGAGACCCATGGGGCGGCGCACAATTGGCCCAGCGTCGTCCAGGTTAGGGAGGGTTTGGCCGGCAGGGATATCCTTGTCCCATCGCGCTCTAGGAACTCCTGTGGCGGGCCGGGCGCAATGCACGCTGACATGGTCGCCAGGTGTACGGTGTTTCCTCCGACACATTGGTGCGGCTGGCTTCTGGGTTAAGTGGGCAGTGTGTCAAGAAGCAGTGTGGCTTGGTTGGGTTGTGTTTTGGCTCTCTATCTTCGCCTCTCCCGAGTCCGTACGGGAGTTGCAGCGATGAGACAAGACTCAAATGACGTAATACATTATTTATAATTTACTTCGATTGGACACAAAATAATCTGAAACACAACAAAAACAAACAGAAAATGCATCCAACAAGTTTGTAGAGTCACAAGCTTGATGTAATCATTGCGTACTAGGTATATGGGACCAAATACTAAACGTCAGGACTACTTTCATCCACATTTAAGTGCATTTGTCCCAATATTTTTGGTTCTCTAAAATGGGGAACTATGTACAAAAATTGCTGTAATTTCTAAACAGTTCACCCGATATGGATGGAAATACCTTCAAATTAAAGCTGTCAGTCAACAACAACATTGTCACCATCCCAATTTTTTTTGAGCTCACTGTAGATATGGTGTATCTATCAATGGGACCATGTGATTAATTCCCTAACCTGAGCTCATTGTACATCCTTGACAGAGGCTGCTAAGTGTGTCACGCTGTGTTGCTAAGGGAAACGGGGACAGTGTAGCTCTGCACCTCTGGTGTCCCTCTTCTGTTTTTATTGTGACGTCAGACGTCGTACTCCAACCTGCCGGAGAACTGGATGAAATCACTGACTTGCGAGTTGATGTGATGAGCACCACTGCATTAGAGGGGATATCCTGTCTACTAACTCTATGGCTCTGTGTGTTATCCTGTCTACTAACTCTATGGCTCTGTGTGTTATCCTGTCTACTAACTCTATGGAGCTGTGTGGTATCCTGTCTACTAACTCTATGGAGCTGTGTGTTATCCTGTCTACTAACTCTATGGCTCTGTGTGTTATCCTGTCTACTAACTCTATGGCTCTGTGTGTTATCCTGTCTACTAACTCTATGGCTCTGTGTGTTATCCTGTCTACTAACTCTATGGAGCTGTGTGGTATCCTGTCTACTAACTCTATGGCTCTGTGTGTTATCCTGTCCACTAATTCTATGGCTCTGTGTGTTATCCTGTCTACTAACTCTATGGCTCTGTGTGTTATCCTGTCCACTAACTCTATGGCTCTGTGTGTTATCCTGTCTACTAACTCTATGGCTCTGTGTGTTATCCTGTCTACTAACTCTATGGCTCTGTGTGTTATCCTGTCCACTAACTCTATGGCTCTGTGTGTTATCCTGTCTACTAACTCTATGGCTCTGTGTGTTATCCTGTCTACTATCTCTATGGCTCTGTGTGTTATCCTGTACTAACTCTATGGCTCTGTGTGTTATCCTGTCTACTAACTCTATGGCTCTGTGTGTTATCCTGTCTACTAACTCTATGGCTCTGTGTGTTATCCTGTCTACTATCTCTATGGAGCTGTGTGTTATCCTGTCTACTAACTCTATGGCTCTGTGTGTTATCCTGTCTACTAACTCTATGGCTCTGTGTGTTATCCTGTCTACTAACTCTATGGAGCTGTGTGTTATCCTGTCTACTAACTCTATGGCTCTGTGTGTTATCCTGTCTACTAACTCTATGGAGCTGTGTGTTATCCTGTCCACTAACTCTATGGAGCTGTGTGTTATCCTGTCCACTAACTCTATGGCTCTGTGTGTTATCCTGTCTACTAACTCTATGGCTCTGTGTGTTATCCTGTCCACTAACTCTATGGAGCTGTGTGTTATCCTGTCCACTAACTCTATGGCTCTGTGTGTTATCCTGTCCACTAACTCTATGGCTCTGTGTGTTATCCTGTCCACTAACTCTATGGCTCTGTGTGTTATCCTGTCTACTAACTCTATGGCTCTGTGTGTTATCCTGTCTACTATCTCTATGGCTCTGTGTGTTATCCTGTACTAACTCTATGGCTCTGTGTGTTATCCTGTCTACTAACTCTATGGCTCTGTGTGTTATCCTGTCTACTAACTCTATGGCTCTGTGTGTTATCCTGTCTACTAACTCTATGGAGCTGTGTGTTATCCTGTCCACTAACTCTATGGAGCTGTGTGTTATCCTGTCCACTAACTCTATGGCTCTGTGTGTTATCCTGTCTACTAACTCTATGGCTCTGTGTGTTATCCTGTCTACTAACTCTATGGCTCTGTGTGTTATCCTGTCTACTAACTCTATGGCTCTGTGTGTTATCCTGTCTACTAACTCTATGGCTCTGTGTGTTATCCTGTCCACTAACTCTATGGAGCTGTGTGTTATCCTGTCCACTAACTCTATGGAGCTGTGTGTTATCCTGTCTACTAACTCTATGGCTCTGTGTGTTATCCTGTCTACTAACTCTATGGCTCTGTGTGTTATCCTGTCTACTAACTCTATGGCTCTGTGTGTTATCCTGTCTACTAACTCTATGGCTCTGTGTGTTATCCTGTCCACTAACGCTATGGAGCTGTGTGTTATCCTGTCCACTAACTCTATGGCTCTGTGTGTTATCCTGTCTACTAACTCTATGGCTCTGTGTGTTATCCTGTCTACTAACTCTATGGCTCTGTGTGTTATCCTGTCTACTAACTCTATGGCTCTGTGTGGTATCCTGTCTACTAACTCTATGGCTCTGTGTGTTATCCTGTCTACTAACTCTATGGCTCTGTGTGGTATCCTGTCCACTAACTCTATGGCTCTGTGTGTTATCCTGTCTACTAACTCTATGGCTCTGTGTGTTATCCTGTCTACTAACTCTATGGCTCTGTGTGTTATCCTGTCCACTAATACTAATTCTATGGCTCTGTGTGTTATCCTGTCTACTAACTCTATGGCTCTGTGTGTTATCCTGTCTACTAACTCTATGGCTCTGTGTGTTATCCTGTCTACTAACTCTAGGGCTCTGTATGTTATCCTGTCTACTAACTCTATGGCTCTGTGTGTTATCCTGTCCACTAACTCTATGGCTCTGTGTGTTATCCTGTCTACTAACTCTATGGCTCTGTGTGTTATCCTGTCTACTAACTCTATGGCTCTGTGTGTTATCCTGTCTACTAACTCTATGGCTCTGTGTGTTATCCTGTCTACTAACTCTATGGCTCTGTGTGTTATCCTGTCTACTAACTCTATGGCTCGGTGTGTTATCCTGTCTACTAACTCTATGGCTCTGTATGTTATCCTGTCTACTAACTCTATGGCTCTGTGTGTTATCCTGTCTACTAACTCTATGGCTCTGTGTGTTATCCTGTCTACTAACTCTATGGCTCTGTGTGTTATCCTGTCTACTAACTCTATGGCTCTGTGTGTTATCCTGTCTACTAACTCTATGGCTCGGTGTGTTATCCTGTCTACTAACTCTATGGCTCTGTATGTTATCCTGTCTACTAACTCTATGGCTCTGTGTGTTATCCTGTCCACTAACTCTATGGCTCTGTGTGTTATCCTGTCTACTAACTCTATGGCTCTATATGTTATCCTGTCTACTAACTCTATGGCTCTGTGTGTTATCCTGTCTACTAACTCTATGGCTCTGTGTGTTATCCTGTCCACTAACTCTATGGCTCTGTGTGTTATCCTGTCTACTAACTCTATGGCTCTGTGTGTTATCCTGTCCACTAATACTAATTCTATGGCTCTGTGTGTTATCCTGTCCACTAATACTAATTCTATGGCTCTGTGTGTTATCCTGTCCACTAATACAAATTCTATGGCTCTGTGTGTTATCCTGTCCACTAATACAAATTCTATGGCTCTGTGTGTTATCCTGTCCACTAATACTAATTATATGGAGCTGTGTGTTATCCTGTCCACTAATACTCATTCTATGGCTCTGTGTGTTATCCTGTCCACTAATTCTATGGCTCTGTGTGTTATCCTGTCCACTAATACTAATTATATGGAGCTGTGTGTTATCCTGTCCACTAATACTAACTCTATGGCTCTGTGTGTTATCCTGTCCACTAATTCTATGGCTCTGTGTGTTATCCTGTCCACTAATACTAATTATATGGAGCTGTGTGTTATCCTGTCCACTAATACTAATTCTATGGCTCTGTGTGTTATCCTGTCCACTAATTCTATGGCTCTGTGTGTTATCCTGTCCACTAATACTAATTATATGGAGCTGTGTGTTATCCTGTCCACTAATACTAACTCTATGGCTCTGTGTGTTATCCTGTCCACTAATTCTATGGCTCTGTGTGTTATCCTGTCCACTAATACTAATTATATGGAGCTGTGTGTTATCCTGTCCACTAATACTAATTCTATGGCTCTGTGTGTTATCCTGTCCACTAATTCTATGGAGCTGTGTGTTATCCTGTCCACTAATACTAACTCTATGGCTCTGTGTGTTATCCTGTCCACTAATTCTATGGCTCTGTGTGTTATCCTGTCCACTAATACTAATTATATGGAGCTGTGTGTTATCCTGTCCACTAATACTAATTCTATGGCTCTGTGTGTTATCCTGTCCACTAACTCTATGGCTCTGTGTGTTATCCTGTCCACTAATTATATGGCTCTGTGTGTTATCCTGTCCACTAATTATATGGCTCTGTGTGTTATCCTGTCCACTAATTATATGGCTCTGTGTGTTATCCTGTCCACTAATTATATGGCTCTGTGTGTTATCCTGTCCACTAATACTAATTCTATGGCTCTGTGTGTTATCCTGTCCACTAATTCTATGGCTCTGTGTGTTATCCTGTCCACTAATACTAATTATATGGCTCTGTGTGTTATCCTGTCCACTGATACCCATTCTATGGCTCTGTGTGTTATCCTGTCCACTGATACCCATTCTATGGCTCTGTGTGTTATCCTGTCCACTGATACCCATTCTATGGCTCTGTGTGTTATCCTGTCCACTGATACCCATTCTATGGCTCTGTGTGTTATCCTGTCCACTAATTCTATGGCTCTGTGTGTTATCCTGTCCACTAATTATATGGCTCTGTGTGTTATCCTGTCCACTAATACTAATTCTATGGCTCTGTGTGTTATCCTGTCCACTAATACTAATTCTATGGCTCTGTGTGTTATCCTGTCCACTGATACCCATTCTATGGCTCTGTGTGTTATCCTGTCCACTAATTATATGGCTCTGTGTGTTATCCTGTCCACTGATACTAATTCTATGGCTCTGTGTGTTTGTCTCTCTGTCGCACTCCGAGTGAGTGATGTCACCATGTCATTCCAGTGGAATTTTACCACAGTGACATCACATAGTTTCTCCTGTGTCTCTGTAAGAGATTGTGTGTGTGTATCTGGCTGGCTTCTCTCTCCTCCCCAGACGTCAGA
>NW_024057897.1:343722-518722 GCF_016432855.1 Salvelinus namaycush
GAGGAGGGATGGAAGAGAGAGGAGGGATGGAAGAGAGAGGATGGGGGAGAGAGAGGAGGGATGGAAGAGAGAGGGGAAAGAGATAGAGGAGGGAGTGAAAAGAGAGGAGGGATGGAAGAGAGAGGAGGGGAGAGAGAGGAGGGATGGAAGAGAGGGGAGAGAGAGAGGAGGGATGGAAGAGAGGGGAGAGAGAGAGAGGAGGGATGGAAGAGAGGGGAGAGAGGAGGGATGGAAGAGAGGGAGAGAAAGGAGGAATGGAAGAGAGAGGGGAGAGGATGGATGGAAGAGAGGGGAAAGAGAGAGAGGAGGGATGGAAGAGAGGAGGGATGGAAGAGATAGGATGGAGGAAGGATGGAAGAGAGAGGGGAAAGACGAAGTAGAAAACATTTAGGTCGATGTTCTCTGGTTTCACTCCTGGAAACCCTTCAATGGATTCTCTTGATCAGGGCTTGATGATTGGTGGATTAGTTTCATCAGGGGTGTTAGTGCTGGACTGTAGCAGAAATGTTCACACCCCATCGTTCCTGAAAGGACGTTCCCAAATCATTCCAATTTGTTACTTGACAAGTTCCAAAACGGCAACTCTTAAATGCTTGTCCGGTTTTGTTCCTTCTCCCTATCGTGCTTTTATTGATCAGGAGGTTTTTCTCAAGCTGTCCCAAAGCCACAGCTTCTTAAGGCAGTGTAGCATTATGCCTGGCCAACGACCTGTAATTAGCCTACATCCAACCCCTTTCACCACGGGTCTAAATATCACGCCTTATCGGCTAATGTAAGCCTGTCTGTCGACCTCTCCTCTTTCTCTCTCTGTGTCCTTCTCTCTCTATCCATCTTTCCCTCTCTCTCGCTCGCCCTCAGTTTAGAGAGGCAACTCATCTTATAATTTTTGTTGTTCGAAGTGGTGGTTTTTAAATTCTCAGATGATCGTTCTCCCTCTCAGTTTATCTTTCTCCTTCTCCCTGAAATTATTCTCCGGAACCCTGTCATTTGACACAATGGCCATGTTTAGGTCCTCGGCCAAAAATCTGAAACTCAAATGTTGTATGTGAAAATATTTTGTATGTGCTTGTGGGTACTAAGAGATCGTTTGGCGTTGGTTCAGAGGCATGAATCTGCAGAGGTTGTTTCTGGAAGTGAGTGGGAGGATGGGAGTGCTTTCCAGACCTGTGTTAAGTTATTTAACAGCCGAGACACACACACACACCCCACTGCCCTCAGTTTAGTCATGGTACACAGATGTACTGTAAATATTAAACTGTTTAGTAGGACTGTGTAGAGCAGATGTAAATATTAAACTGTTTAGTAGGACTGTGTGGGGCAGATGTAAATATTAAACTGTTTAGTAGGACTGTGTAGGGCAGATGTAAATATTAAACTGTTTAGTAGGACTGTGTAGGGCAGATGTAAATATTAAACTGTTTAGTAGGACTGTGTAGGGCAGATGTAAATATTAAACTGTTTAGTAGGACTGTGTGGGGCAGATGTAAATATTAAACTGTTTAGTAGGACTGTGTGGGGCAGATGTAAATATTAAACTGTTTAGTAGGACTGTGTAGGGCAGATGTAAATATTAAACTGTTTAGTAGGACTGTGTAGGGCAGATGTAAATATTAAACTGTTTAGTAGGACTGTGTGGGGCAGATGTAAATATTAAACTGTTTAGTAGGACTGTGTAGGGCAGATGTAAATATTAAACTGTTTAGTAGGACTGTGTAGGGCAGATGTAAATATTAAACTGTTTAGTAGGACTGTGTGGGGCAGATGTAAATATTAAACTGTTTAGTAGGACTGTGTAGGGCAGATGTAAATATTAAACTGTTTAGTAGGACTGTGTAGGGCAGATGTAAATATTAAACTGTTTAGTAGGACTGTGTGGGGCAGATGTAAATATTAAACTGTTTAGTAGGACTGTGTAGGGCAGTAAGGGATTGCATACAAAGACATACACACACACACACCTGGTGATTTGAATTGTGTGTGTGTGTGTGTGTGTGTGTGTGTGTGTGTGTGTGTGTGTGTGTGTGTGTGTGTGTGTGTGTGTGTGTGTGTGTGTGTGTGTGTGTGTGTGTGTGTGTGTGTGTGTGTGTGTGTGTGTGTGTGTGTGTGTTTAAGGTGAGCCCAGTACTGGACAGTGTGATGTTGACCCCAGACCACACAGCAAAACATATTAGTTAGTGTCAGTGGTCATAACCAATACTTTACCCTGTCTAATCACTGTGCATGCATATGTGTGTGTCTATGCATGCATATGTGTGTGTCTATGCATGCTTGTGTGTGTGTATATACTTGAGCAGAGGGCGGTGGAGAGCGTATAGGGGCAGGGCCAGTGAGCAGGAAGGGGTGTGGCTGGTGAGAGGGACAGTATAAGTGATGACAGTTATTCAGTCACAGGTACACTGCAGCCAGCCTAGCCTAAGAGAGAGAATACTAAGTGTGTATGTACATGTATGTGTGTGTGTTCGAGAGAGAGAGTGTGTGTGCCGCTCTGAGTGCTCTGTAGGACTAGGCAGTGTAAGGTGTGTGCACGTTCCCTTTGCATGTATCACGGACTCCTCTGCCATACTGAGAGAACAGTGTGTGTGTGTGTCTGGTAGAAAGAGAGAGACCCAGACAGTGTATGTATTTCCTTGACTCAGCATTGTAGCATCATCCGTAGCATCCTCAGTCTGTTGCTAGAGCAACTGAGTCCAAGTCCACTGCCAGTCTGGGGTGAGTTTGCCTACTCTCTCTCTTTCTCTTTCTCTCTCTCTTTCTCTCTCTCTTTCTCTCTATTTTTCTCTCTCTCTTTCTCTCTCTCTCTCTCTCCCTGTTTCTCCCTCTCTCTCTCCCCTCTCTCTCTGTTTCTCTCTGTCTCTCTTTCTCTCTCTCTTTCTCTTTTTCTCTCTTTCTCTCTCTCTCCCTGTTTCTCCCTCTTTCTCTCTCTGTCTCTCTCTCGCTCTCTCCTCTCTCTCCTCTCTGTTTCTCCCCCTCTCTTTTTCTCTGTTTCTCCCTCTCCTCTTTCTCTCTCTTTCTCCCTCCATCTCTTTCTCTCTGTTTCTCCCTCCATCTCTTTCTCTCTGTTTCTCTCTCTCTTTTTCTCCCTCCATCTTTCTCTCTCTTTCTCTCGCTCCTCTCTCTTTTCTCTCATCTCTGTTTAATACTGTGTTTTAGGGGCAGTTTTATTGACCACAGAGAGGAGAGGAATCCTCTGAAATTTTATTGTTCCTTTATTTAGCTGCTGGACAACTTTACACTTTGTCTCAGTGGGACAGCACAGAGAAGGAAGGGGGAGGGAAGGAGGGAGAGAGAGCGTTGCAGAGAGAGGGAAGGAGGGAATGGGGCATTTTAGGTTAAGAGAGTTTAACGGCTCACTCTCTTTTCCATGGAAACATCTCTCCTGATGTCTAGTTTTAAGCCTATTTATGCTTGATCCGAAAATGTGGTCGGAGGCTCCATATGGATGGTGTGACGAAATTGCGGAGCCTCCAGAGGCATGCAGAGGCCAAATTGAGCTCTGTACCACAATGCAGAGGGCTCTGTATATCTCCGTATCGCTCCATATAGCTCCGTATAGCACCATACAGCTCTGTATAGCTCCGTATAGCGCCGTATCGCTCCGTATAGCTCCGCATCGCTCCGTATAGCGCCGTATCGCTCTGTATAGCTCCGTATCGCTCCGTATAGCTCCGTATTGCTCCGTATAGCTCCGTATAGCTCCGTATAGCTCCGTATTGCGCCGTATCGCTCCGTATAGCTCCGTATAGCTCCGTATTGCGCCTTATCGCTTCGTATAGCTCCATATAGCTCCGTATTGCTCCGTATAGCTCCGTATCGCTCCGTATAGCTCCATATTGCTCCGTATAGCTCCGTAATGCTCCGTATAGCTCCGTAAAGCGCGTAGAGCGCCGTATCGCTCCGTATAGCGCCGTATCATATAGCTCTGTATCGCTCCGTATAGCTCCGTATCATTCCGTATCGCACCGTAGAGTGCCGTATCGCGCCGTGTATCTCCATATAGCTCCATATCGCTTCGTATTGCGTGTATCGCGCCATATAACTCCGTGTCGCACCATATCCCTCCGTATACATTTTCTATAGGATTGAGGTCAGGGCTTTGTGATTGCCACTCTAATACCTTGACTTTGTTGTCCTTAAGCCATTTTGCCACAACTTTGGAAGTATGCTTGGGGTCATTGTCCATTTGGAAGACCCATTTGCGACCAAGCTTTAACTTCCTGACTGTTGTCTTGATGTTGCTTCAATATATCCACATAATTTTCCTGCCTCATGACGCCATCTATTTTGTGAAGTGCCCCAGTCCCTTCTGCAGCAAAGCACCCCACAACATGATGCTGCCACCCCCGTACTTCACGGTTGGGATGGTGTTCTTCGGCTTGCAAGTCTCCCCTTTTTTCCCTCCAAACATAACGATGGTCATTATGGCCAAACAGTTCTATTTTTGTTTCATCAGACCATTTCTCCAAAAAGTATGATCTTTGTCCCCATGTGCAGTTGCAAACCTTAGTCTGGCTTTTTTATGGCGGTTTTGGAGCAGTGGCTTCTTCCTTGCTGAGAGACCTTTCAGGTTATGTCGGACGGAGGGAATGGGGCATTTTAGGTCAGAAGAGTTTAACGGCTCACTCTCTTTTCCATTGAAACATCTCTCCTGATGTCTAGTTTTAAGCCTATTTATGCTTGATTTGAAAATGTGGTCGGAGTCCCCATATGGAGTGTGTGACGCAATTGCGGCCAAATTGAGCTCTGTACCACAATGCAGAGGGCTCTGTATAGCTCCATATAGCTCCGTATCGCTCCGTATAGCGCCGTATCGCTACGTATAGCTCCGTATCGCGCCATATAGCTCCGTATAGCACCGTCTCTTGCCTTATAGCTCCATATCGCTCCGTATAGCACCGTATAGCTCCGTATAGCGCCGTATAGCTCCGTATCGCTCCGTATAGCGCCGTATAGCTCCGTATAGCGCCGTATCGCTCCGTATAGCGCCGTATCGCTCCGTATAGCTCCGTATTGCTCCGTATCGCTCCGTATAGCGCCGTATCGCTCCGTATAGCTCCGTATTGCTCCGTATAGCTCTGTATAGCGCCGTATCGCTCCGTATAGCGCCGTATCGCTCCGTATAGCGCCGTATAGCTCCGTATAGCTCCGTATCGCTCCGTATAGCGTCGTATCGCTCCGTATAGCCCCGTATCGCTCCGTATAGCTCCGTATCGCTCCGTATAGCGCCGTATCGCTCCGTATAGCTCCGTATCGCTCCGTATAGCTCCGTATCGCTCCGTATAGCGCCGTATCGCTCCGTATAGCGCCGTATATCTCCGTATAGCGCCGTATCGCTCCGTATAGCTCCGTATCGCTCCGTATAGCGTCGTATATCTCCGTATATCTCCGTATCGCTCCGTATACATTTTCTATAGGATTGACGTCAGGGCTTTGTGATGGCCACTCCAATACCTTGACTTTGTTGTCCTTACGTCATTTTGCCACAACTTTGGAAGTATGCTTGGGGTCATTGTCCATCTCTAGGAGACAGAACGTGTCTCCTTCCTGAGCGGTATGATGGCTGCGTGGTCCCATGGTGTTTATACTTGCGTACTATTGTTTGTACAGATGAACGTGATACCTTCAGGCGTTTGGAAATTGCTCCCAAGGATGAACCAGATTTGTGGAGGTCTTTTCTGATTTCTTTTGATTTTCCCATGATGTCAAACAAAGAGTCACTGAGTTTGAAGGTAGGCCTTGAAATACATCCATAGGTACACCTCCAATTGACTCAAATGATGTCAATTAGCGTATCAGAAGCTTCTAAAGCCATGACATCATTTTCCAAGCTGTTTAAAGGCACAGTCAACTTAATGTATGTTAACTTCTGACCCACTGGAATTGTGATACAGTGAAATATAAGTGAAATAATCGGTCTGTAAACAATTGTTGGAAAAATGACTTGTGTCATGCACAAAGTAGATGTCCTAACCGACTTGCCAAAACTATAGTTTGTTAACAAGAAATTTGTGGAGTGGTTGAAAAGGGAGTTTTAATGTATCCAACCTAAGTGTATGTAAACTTCCGACTTCAACTGTAATTATATGATGTATTCTTCTCCATGACCAAACTATCTATCTGTGGCTCTGCTGTCACCTCAGAATATCCCTTTGTGTCACTGTCTGACCTGTGTCCACTGTCCATGAGCACTGGCTGTTACCTCTAAATACTATTTGTTACCTCTAAATACTACCAGCCTGTACCTGTCTCTCAGTCATTGTTGTGACAGTATTTATTATGTTGGGTTATTTCTGTAATGATTCAGGAGTGTGTTATATCAGGTTATTACTGTAATGATTCAGAAGTGTGTTATGTTGGGTTATTACCGTAATGATTCAGGAGTGTGTTATATCAGGTTATTACTGTAATGATTCAGGAGTGTGTTATGTTGGGTTATTACTGTAATGATTCAGGAGTGTGTTATGTTGGGTTATTACTGTAATGACTCAGAAGTGTGTTATGTTGGGTTATTACCGTAATGATTCAGGAGTGTGTTATGTTGGGTTATTACTGTAATGATTCAGGAGTGTGTTATGTTGGGTTATTACTGTAATGACTCAGAAGTGTGTTATGTTGGGTTATTACCGTAATGATTCAGGAGTGTGTTATGTTGGGTTATTACTGTAATGATTCAGGAGTGTGTTATGTTGGGTTATTACTGTAATGACTCGGGAGTGTGTTATATCAGGTTATTACTGTAATGACTCAGGAGTGTGTTATGTTGGGTTATTACTGTAATGATTCAGGAGTGTGTTATGTTGGGTTATTACTGTAATGATTCAGGAGTGTGTTATGTTGGGTTATTACCGTAATGATTCAGGAGTGTGTTATGTTGGGTTGTTACTGTAATGACTCAGAAGTGTGTTATGTTGGGTTGTTACTGTAAACAGCAAGTAATGCAGATGTAGAAGCACGGTAGCTAGGAAAGTCTCCCTAGAAAGGCAGTAACCTAGGAAGAAACCAAGAGAGGAACCAGGCTCTGAGGGGTGGCCAGTCCTCTTTTGGCTGTGCCGGGTGGAGATTATAACAGAACATGGCCAAGATGTTCAAATGTTCATAGATGACTAGCAGGGTCAAATAATAATAATAATCACAGTGGTTGTAGAGGGTGCAACAGGTCAGCACCTCAGGAGTAAATGTCAGTTGGCTTTCCATAGCCGAGCATTCAGAGTTTGAGACAGCAGGTGCGGTAGAGAGAGAGAGAGTCAAAAACAGCAGGTCTGGGACAGGTAGCACGTCCCGTGAACAGGTCAGTGTTCCATACCGCAGGCAGAACAGTTGAAACTGGAGCAGCAGCATGACCAGGTAGACTGGGGACAGTAAGGAGTCATCAGGCCAGGTAGTTCTGAGGCATGGTCCTAGGGCTCCGGTCCTCCGGGAGGGGAGGGAGAGAGAGAATTAGAGGGAGCATACTTAACTTCTCTAGGGTGTGTGGGACGGTAGCGTCCCACCTCGTCAACAACCAGTGAAACTGCAGGGCGCCTAATTCAAAACAACAGTAATCCCATAATTTAAATTCCTCAAACATACAAGTATTTTACACCATTTTAAAGATACCCTTGTTGTAAATCCAGCCAAAGTGTCCGATTTCAAAAAGGTTTTACGACGAAAGCACACCAAACGATTATGTTAGGTATGAGCCAAGTCACAGAAAAAGACAGCCATTTTTCCAGCCAAAGAGAGCAGTAACAAAAAGCAGAAATAGAGATAAAATGAATCACTAACCTTTGATGATCTTCATCAGATGACACTCATAGGACTTCATATTACACAATACATGTATTTTTTGTTAGGTAAAGTTCATATTTATATCCAAAAATCTGAGTTTAGGCGGGATGCTACTGTCTCACTTGGCAAAAAGCCTGAGAAAATGCAGAGCGCCATATTCAAATTAATTACTATAAAATCAAACTTTCATTAAATCACACATGAAAGATACCAAATTAAAGCTACACTGGTTGTGAATCCAGCCAACATGTCAGAATTCGAATAGGCTTTTCGACGAAAGCATACGATTCTATTATCTGAGTATAGCAACATTGTAAACAAAGAGAGATACGCATATTTCAACCTTGCAGGCGCGACACAAAACGCAGAAATAAAAATATAATTCATGCCTTACCTTTGACGACCTTCTGTTGTTGGCACTCCAATATGTCCCATAAACATCACAAATGGTCCTTTTGTTCGATTAATTCCGTCGATATATATCCAAAATGTCCATTTATTTGGCGCGTTTGATCCAGAAAAACACAGGTTCCAACTTGCTCAAACGTGACGACAAAATATCTCAAAGGTTACCTGTAAACTTTGCCAAAAAATGTCAAACTACTTTTGTAATACAACTGTAGGTATTTTTTAACGTTAATAATCGCTAAAATTGAAGACGGGATGATCTGTGTTCAATACAGGATTAAAACCAAATGTAGCATGCCTTCTGGTCATGCGCTTCAATCAAACAGGACACCTAGAGTGACTCGACTTCAAGATGGCCGTATTTCTTCATTACACAAAGGAATAACCTCAACCAATTTCTCAGGACTGTTGACATCCAGTGGAAGCCGTAGGAACTGCAAGCAATTCGCTTAGAAATCTGGTTTCCAATGAAAACTCATTGAAAGGAGTGACCTCAAAAAAGAAAAAATATGAATATGAAAATGTCCTCGGGGTTTCGCCTGCTAAATAAGTTCTGTTATACTCACAGACATGATTCAAGCAGTTTTAGAAACTTCTGAGTGTTTTCTATCCAAATCTACTAATAATATGCATATCTTATCTTCTGGGGATGAGTAGCTGGCAGTTGAATTTGGGTATGCTTTTCATCCAAACGTGAAAATGCTGCCCCCTACCCTAGAGAAGTTAAATTCACACAGGACACCGGATACGACAGGAGAATTTACAACAGATATAACAGATTGACCCTAGCCCCCTGACACATGTTGAATCATGCTTTAGTCAGAGGTCTATCTCTTCAGGCAAAACCAAACTTTTTGATTATGCATTCGATTTACTCCCTGACTATAGCTCACCCTTTGTCCCATGATCCTCTCTGTTCTAGATCATATGTTCATAGAAGAATATCTGGATGATGAGGAACCACCTTTGCTGCTCAGCTCTTGTCCTTCTCACAGTACGTATCTTTGTGTGTGTGTGTGTGTGTGTGTCTAATTATTTGTGTCACTGATCTGTGTGTGTGTGTGTGTGTGCGTGTCTAATTATTTGTGTCACTGATCTGTGTTTGTGTGTGTGTGTGTGTATGTGTGTATTCCAGGTGTTTGGCACTGAAGGGACTGTAGCCGTGCAGTGTCGGTGGGGGGAGGGGTGTGTGTGTCTGGAGTGCCCCAGTGGCCAAGAGCCAATCAAGGTAGGACAGAAGATCCCGAACTAACCTAACTCACCTCTCATTACCCTGTCATCCTAACTCACCTCTCATTACCCTGTCATCCTAACTCACCTCTCATTACCCTGTCATCCTAACTCACCTCTCATTACCCTGTCATCCTAACTCACCTCTCATTACCCTGTCATCCTAACTCACCTCTCATTACCCTGTCATCCTAACTCACCTCTCATTACCCTGTCATCCTAACTCACCTCTCATTACCCTGTCATCATAACTCACCTCTCATTACCCTGTCATCATAACTCACCTCTCATTTCCCTGTCATCCTAACTCACCTCTCATTACCCTGTCATCATAACTCACCTCTCATTACCCTGTCATCATAACTCACCTCTCATCATAACTCACCTCTCATTACCCTGTCATCATAACTCACCTCTCATTACCCTGTCATCCTAATTCACATCTCATTACCCTGTCATCATAACTCACCTCTCATTACCCTGTCATCCTAACTCACCTCTCATTACCCTGTCATCCTAACTCACCTCTCATTACCCTGTCATCCTAACTCACCTCTCATCACCCTGTCATCATACCTCACCTCTCATCACCCTGTCATCATACCTCACCTCTCATCACCCTGTCATCATACCTCACCTCTCATTACCCTGTCATCCTAACTCACCTCTCATTACCCTGTCATCCTAAATGTCTTCTTATAACGTACTTGTCAATATACAGGCCAACCCCCACACCCTCTCTTCCACTACATTACCACCATCGATCCCTCTGTCAACAGAGGCCACCTCTACCTCTCTCCACTTTCTCCTCCTTCTTGCTACATGGAAGTTATGTGTATCTCCGCACTGGGAACGGATGTCAATTCAACGTCTATTCCACGTTGGTTCAACGTAGTTTCATTGAAATGACGGTGAAACAACGTTGATTCAACCAGTGTGTTCCCAGTGGGTCTTATTTTAGATACGACCAATATGCAGATGTAGGATCTTCATTTGAATACTCTTTTGTTGCTGAGAATGTTCCTGCAGGGTAGGAAGTACAGATGAGCTTTGGGATTAACATAAATTCACTGAAAACCCACGTTAACACATGGTTATATTGACAGTATTCCACTTTTCATGTGGTGTTCCTTTGTCCAGCTAATAGTCTAACCACCGATGAAGCAACATCATGGACTAAACGTTAAAATACTGTTGCTGCAGGATTGTTTTGCCACGACAGTACTGGTCAAATTAAGATCCCACATCTGTACTATGTTTTTGTTAATTTGTTGATACATGCCTAATATATATACAGTTGAAGTCGGAAGTTCACATACACTTAGGTTGGAGTCATTAAAACTTGTTTTTCAACCACTCCACAAATTTCTTGTTAACCTGTCTGGCTCTGGCGTTCCGCCAGCGGAACTCCTCCCACATTCCACTGAAAAGGCAGAGCGCGAAATTCAAAAGATATTTTTTAGAAATATTTAACTTTCACACATTAACAAGTCCAATACAGCAAATGAAAGATACACATCTTGTGAATCCAGTCAACATGTCCAATTTTTAAAATGTTTTACAGCGAAAACACCACATATATTTATGTTAGCTCACCACCAAATACAAAAAAGGACAGACATTTTTCACAGCACAGGTAGCATGCACAAAGCCAACCTAACTAACCAAGAACCAACCAAACTAACCAACAAACAACTTCATCAGATGACAGTCTTATAACATGTTATTCAATAAATCTATGTTTTGTTCGAAAAATGTGCATATTTCAGGTATAAATCATAGTTTACATTGCAGCTACAATCAGAAATTGCACCGAAAGCAGCCAGAATAATTACAGACACCAACTTCAAATACCTAAATACTCATCATAAAACATTTCTGAAAAATCGATGGTGTACAGCAAATTAAAGACAAACATCTTGTGAATCCAGCCAATATTTCCAATTTTTTAAGTGTTTTACAGCGAAAACACAATATAGCATTATATTAGCTTACTACAATAGCCTACCACACTACCGCATTCATTCATCAAGGCACGTTAGCGATAGCAATAGGCACGTTAGCGATAGCGAATAAACCAGCAAGATATATAATTTTTGACTAACCTTGATAAGCTTCATCAGATGACAGTCCTATAACATCAGGTTATACATACACTTATGTTTTGTTCGAAAATGTGCATATTTAGAGCTGAAATCAGTGGTTATACATTGTGCTAACGTAGCATCTTTTTCCCACAACGTCCGGATATTTTTCTGACACTTTTTCTGACACACATATTCTGACCAAATAACTATTCATAAACATAACTAAAAAATACATGTTGTATAGGAAATGATAGATACACTAGTTCTTAATGCAATCGCCGTGTTAGAATTCTAAAAATAACTTCATTACGACATACAGCTTAGCATACCTAAGCGAGAGAGTACCCAAAAGCTGGGCGCAAACGACTAGCACAACATGTTCGACAGATATATGAAATAGCATCATAAAATGGGTCCTACTTTTGCTGATCTTTCATCAGAATGTTGTACAAGGGGTCCTTTGTCGGGAACAATCGTTGTTTGGATTTAGAACGGCCTTTTTCCCTCTCGATTTAGCAAGCACACTTGCCAAGTGGCGCGAATCTCTCCATCGTCAACAAACTCAGAGAACGGAACACGGCAAAACTCCCGAAAAAATTTCAATAATCTGATTAAACTATATTGAAAAAACATACTTTACGATGATATTGTCACATGTATCAAATAAAATCAAAGCCGGAGATATTAGTCGTCCATAACGACAGCTTATCAGAAGGCAAATCCAGGTCCCTTCTCGCGCTCTCCAGAAAACAGGAAACTGGTGACACGTCATGCCAAGAGCTATAATTCGAGCCCAGATCAAGTTACACACTCAATTTCTTCTCTCACTGCTTGTCGACATCTAGTGGAAGACGTATGAAGTGCATCTAAACTAATAAATATCAAGGACTTTAATAGGCAGCCCCTAGAAGAGTGCATCGATTTCAGATTTTCAAAAGGAGTTCTGTTTTACTCACAGATATAATTCAAACGGTTTTAGAAACTAGAGAGTGTTTTCTATCCAATAGTAATAATAATATGCATATTGTACGAGCAAGAATTGAGTACGAGGCCGTTTAAATTGGGCACGATTTTCCCCCAAAGTGAAAACAGCGCCCTCTGTTCTCAACAGGTAACAAACTATAGTTTTGGCAAGTCGGTTAGGACATCTACTTTGTGCATGACACAAGTAATCTTTCCAACAATTGTTTACAGACAGATTATTTCACTTATAATTCACTGTATCACAATTCCAGTGGGTCAGAAGTTTCATACACTAAGCTGACTGTGCCTTTAAACAGCTTGGAAAATTCCAGAAAATAATGTCATGGCTTTAGAAGCTTCTGATAGGTTAATTGACATAATTTGAGTCAATTGTAGGTGCACCTGTGGTGTATTTCAAGGCCTACCTTCAGACTCAGTGACTCTTTGTTTGACATCATGGGAAAATCAAAGGAAATCAGCCAAGACCTCAGAAAAGAAATTGTAGACCTCCACAAGTCTGGTTCATCCTTGGGAGCAATTTCCAAACGCCTGAAGTTACCACGTTCATCTGTACAAACAATAGTACACAAGTATAAACACCATGGGACCACGCAGCCGTCATACCGCTCAGGAAGGAGATACGTTCTGTCTCCTAGAGATGAACGTACTTTGGTGCAAAAAGTGCAAATCAGTCCCAGAACAACAGCAAAGGACCTTGTGAAGATGCTGGAGGAAACAGGTACAAAAGTATCTATATCCACAGTAAAACGAGTCCTATATCGACTTAACCTGAAAGGCCGCTCAGCAAGGAAGAAGCCACTGCTCCAAAACCGCCATATAAAAGCCAGACTACGGTTAGCAACCGCACATGGCGACAAAGATCGTACTTTTTGGAGAAATGTCCCCTGGTCTGATGGAACAAAAATATAACTGTAATGACTATCGTTATGTTTGGAGGAAAAAGTGGGATGCTTGCAAGCCGAAGAACACCATCCCAACCGTGAAGCACGGGGGTGGCAGCATCATGTTATGGGGTGCTTTGCTGCAGGAGAGACTGGTGCACTTCACAAAATAGATGGCATCATGAGGAGGAAAATTATGTGGATATATTGAAGCAACATCTCAAGACAGTCAGGAAGTTAAAGCAAATTAAAGCCCATCGCAAATGGGTCTTCCAAATGGACAATGACCCCAAGCCTACTTCCAAAGTTGTGGCAAAATGGCTTAAGGACAACAAAGTCAAGGTACTGGAGTGGCCATCACAAGGCCCTGACCTCAATCCTATAGAACATTTGTGGGCAGAACTGTAAAAGCATGTGCGAGCAAGGAGGCCCACAAACCTGACTCAGTTACACCAGCTCTGTCAGGAGGAATTGGCCAAAATTCACCCAACTTATTGTGGGAAGCTTGTGGAAGGCTACCCGAAACGTTTGACCCACGTTAAACAATTTAAAGGCAATGCTACCAAATACTAATTGAGTGTATGTAAACTTCTGACCCACTGGGAATGTGATGAAATAAATCAAAGATTAAATAAATAATTCTCTCTACTATTATTCTGACATTTCACTTTCTTAAAATAAAGTGGTGATCCTAACTGACCTAAAACAGGGAATTTTTACTCGGATTAAATGTCAGGAATTGTGAAAAACTGAGTTTAAATGTATTTGGCTAAGGTGTATGTAAACTTCCGACTTCAACTGTATATATATATTTTAAAAATCGGTTTCATATGAAAATGTGTACATATGAAACCGAAAAATAGGTAATATATCTTAGTTCCTGTCCAAAACAGCAGTGTTAGTTATTTTGGAACATCTTATTGAACACAGAACCACTTGTGACTGAAGTGTATGTGTGTAATTACAGTGGTTCATCTACTCTGTTCTGAGATGTGAAGATGTGTTCTCCTGCCAGGCTTGCGGGCAGGTCGAGGGGCCAGGCGAGGCGATGCAATGCCAATCTTGTCCAGCTGGTACTTTTTCGGACGGCTATGACTCTGATCAATGCCGCCCACATTCCTCCTGCGGGGTCCTCAACAAAAAGGTTGTGACCTCTGGTACATCACACTCTGATGCAGTCTGCGGAGACTGTCTGTCTGGGTATGTATCCACATACAAGACAATCTCTACCCTCTCCCTTTGTATCTCAATATTCACCAAACAAGTCCAACAAGTACCAACAAGTACCAACAAGCATATGTTTTTCTTCATAAGCCACATTAGATACAGGCTAAACGGTTGAATGATTCTTCTGCTGTACAACAATACTGCAACACAATAATATCTCTCTCTCTGTGTGGCCCTGCTTAGTAAACGGGTGTATTACTGCAGTCCTACATCTTCATTTAGTCTCCATGTGTAGACACCAGCCCAGCTACCTAACTGTAGCACTGAAGAATCAAATCAAATGGTATTGGTCACATGTGTTTAGCAGATGTTATTTGCGGGTGCAGAGAATGACCAGTCACTGTATAGCCCGGTTAGCATGTCTCTACCCTCCGACCAGGTCCACCCCTCTCTACACAAATAGACTGTTGACCTTTAAATATGGTCAGTTGGAAAAGTTTTACTTACTAGGACTGTGATATGTGGTTGTCTCACCTAGCTACCTTAAGATGAATGCACCAATTGTAAGTTTGTCTGGATAAGAGCGTCTGCTAAATGACCATGAAATGAATACACTGCTATGATCACATGGTATTGTTCTGTTGTGATATTAATATGTGCCTGTGTTGGTGCCACCAGGTTCCACCCCACTGCTATGAGGACAGCCTCCACCCTGGCCTGTGTGACAGGTGAGTAGAATCAATATCACACCAACAGATAGTTGAAGCTATTATGTTTCCACTGGTGGAATAATGGTTTTAACAGGGCCATATTCTCTCACTTTCTCACTCCGCTTTATCTCCCCCTATCTCTCCCCAGCCCCCCCTGCCCAATCTACCCACGTGCGTGTGGTGCGTACGGTGGGTAAGGGTGCGACGGGCAGTGGCGGCCTGCCGGTGAACGGTACGGCAGTGCGAAGCCCGGAGGAGAAGAGTACAGAGTATGCAGTGTTCGCCCTGGTGCCAATCTTCTGTGTGATGGGGCTCCTGGGGATCCTCATCTGTAACATCCTCAAGAAGAAAGGATACAACTGCACTGCTGAGAAGGAGGGAGGAGACGAGGAGAATGCCACACCACAGAAAGAGGGTGAGAGAGAGAGACACACACAGAGAGAGAGAGACACACAGAGAGACAGAGATGCAGGTATCTGGGCTGTGCCTTTTAGATTTTCTCTTGAATAAGTGTTTTCAAGGGTCCTTACAACAATACATGAACTGATATTTTGGATGACCAGAAGAGACACAAGGGCCCCGTTTTTCATGACTAGAGGAGACACCAGGGCCCAGTTTTTCATGACCAGAGGAGACACCAGGGCCCAGTTTTTCATGACCAGAGGAGACACCAGGGCCCAGTTTTTCATGACCAGAGGAGACACCAGGGCCCAGTTTTTCATGACCAGAGGAGACACCAGGGCCCAGTTTTTCATGACTAGAGGAGACACCAGGGCCCAGTTTTTCATGACCAGAGGAGACACCAGGGCCCAGTTTTTCATGACCAGAGGAGACACCAGGGCCCAGTTTTTCATGACTAGAGGAGACACCAAGGCCCAGTTTTTCATGACCAGAGGAGACACCAGGGCCCAGTTTTTCATAATTATCCAGATTCTGTCATCCTTTTATTTGCTATCCAGCCTTTTAATTTCTGTTGAGCCTGTTTTTGGGGGGGAAAATAATCTGATACGATAATTCTGATCCAGATGCCACAATATTAAGATCAAAGAATCTGGATAGATTTTCAGTGCTTTGAACAGGGCTACGCCTTGCCATCTACTGGTCAGGTTGTGGTACTACATCTACACATTTCTTTACCTTTATTTAACTGGGCAAGTCAGTTAAGAACAAATTCTTATTTACAATGACGGCCAAACCTGGACAACGCTGGGCCAATTGTGCACCGCCCTATGGGACTCCCAATCACGGCCGGTTGTGATACAGCCTGGATTTGAACCAGGGTGTCTATACTGACCACATGCCTATGCTGACCACATACAGTTGAAGTCGGAAGTTTAGATAAACTTAGGTTGGAGTCATTAAAACTTGTTTTTCAACCACTCCACAAATTTCTTGTTAACAAACTATAGTTTTGGCAAGTCGTTTAGGACATCTACTTTGTGCATGACACAAGTAATTTTCCAACAATTGTTTACAGACAGATTATTTCACTTATAATTCACTGTATCACAATTCCAGTGGGTCAGAAGTTTCATACACTAAGTTGACTGTGCCTTTAAACAGCTTGGAAAATTCCAGAAAATTATGTCATGGCTTTAGAAACCAGACTACGGTTTGCAACTGCACATGGGGACAAATATCGTACTTTTTGGAGAAATGTCCTCTGATGAAACAAAAATAGAACTGTTTGGCCATAATGACCATCATTATGTTTGGAGGAAAAAGTGGGAGCCTTGCAAGCCGAAGAACACCATCCCAACCGTGAAGCACGGGGCTGGCAGCATCATGTTGTGGGGTGCACTTTACAAAATAGATGGCTTCATGAAGCAGGAAAACTTATGTGGACATATTGAAGCAACATCTCAAGACAACAGTCAGGAAGTTAAAGCTTGGTCGCAAATGGGTCTTCCAAATGGACAATGACCCCAAGCATACTTCCAAAGTTGTGGGAAAATGGCTTAAGGACAACAAAGTCAAGGTATTGGCATGGCCATCACAAAGCCCTGACCTCAATCCTATAGAAAATTTGTGGGCAGAACTGAAAAAGCGTGTGCAAGCAAAGAGGCCTACAAACCTGACTCAGTTACACCAGCTCTGGCAGGAGGAATCGGCCAAAATTCACCCAACTTATTGTGGGAAGCTTGTGGAAGGCTAACTGCAACGTTTGACCTAAGTTAAACAATTTAAAGGCAATGCTACCAAATACTAATTGAGTGTATGTAAACTTCTGACCTACTGGGAATGTGATGAAAGAAATAAAAGCTGAAATAAATCATTCTCTCTACTATTGTTCTGACATTTCACATTCTTAAAATAAAGTGGTGATCCTAACTGACCTAAAACAGGGAGTTTTTACTAGGATTAAATGTCAGGAATTGTGAAAAACTGAGTTTAAATGTATTTGGCTAAGGTGTACGTAAACTTCTGACTTCAACTGTATACTGACCACATGCCTATACCACAATTTAACATAATGAACCTTTGGTTTTCATTTTAGTTACATTGACATTTCTTGGTTGTAGTGCCTTTCAACTTTCTAAATCCACCCTTCCAGTGGGATCAAGATAATCCTGAAAAACTATCTTAATCAATACCTTAGACTTTAGAAAAACGCAAAAATGACATACAATCCTGATTTAAGGTTAGATTGGATTACCAAATCCTTATCCCTATCCGGAGGATCAGAATCCAATTTTTCAGTTTAGAAAAATCCCAATTCCAACATTTAACCCTATCCTATTGTCAAAATCCGATCATATCACTTTAGAAAAACTGGGTCTCGACAGTAAACCTGACTCTATTTCAAATCTGGCATCTATTTTCAAAGCCTTCCCCAATATGGGTAACCTAGTTTTAGCTCTTCAATGGTTGCTTAGAAAGGCACACAGCTTTACACGTAAGGGGATACACATGGGCATCGCATGTCCTGTTGCTCACACACTGGGAAGCAAGTCTTTACAGAACACAAGGAGGGCCCTGAATGAACATACTATTATCTCTCTAAGGGCAGAGCAATGTAGGGAAATGAAGGTCCTCTGATACAGACGATAGCTGTGTCACGACGACACCTCTCACAATTACAGGGCACAAACAAATCCCCTTTTCTTTCAGCCCTTTTCATAGACAGTAGTCATGTTAGACTATAAGCCATGTAGACAGAGTGTGGTGGTGGGAACTAAACGGTGTTGTAGTAACTCTGACGCTTGGGAATGAGGGCAAAGGTCAGAGGGCAGCTCTCTGGAAATACAATGCATTCCAAATCATATTGCGTACACACACACACACACACACACACACACACACACACACACACACACACACACACACACACACACACTCCTAATCTGGTTGGCAGTCTCCACCTCCTTGTCTAGTGTTGCTAGTGTCTCAGTCTCCATCTCCTTGTCTGGTGTTGCTAGTGTCTCAGTCTCCATCTCCTTGTCTGGTGTTGCTCGTGTCTCAGTCTCCATCTCCTTGTCTGGTGTTGCTAGTGTCTCAGTCTTTACCTCCTTGTCTGGTGTTGCTGGTGTCTCAGTCTCTACCTCCTTGTCTGGTGTTGCTAGTGTCTCAGTCTCCATCTCCTTGTCTGGTGTTGCTCGTGTCTCAGTCTCCATCTCATTGTCTGGTGTTGCTCGTGTCTCAGTCTCTACCTCCTTGTCTGGTGTTGCTAGTGTCTCAGTCTCCATCTCCTTGTCTGGTGTTGCTAGTGTCTCAGTCTCTACCTCCTTGTCTAGTGTTACTAGTGTCTCAGTCTTTACCTCCTTGTCTAGTGTTGCTAGTGTCTCAGTCTTTACCTCCTTGTCTGGTGTTGCTAGTGTCTCAGTCTCCATCTCCTTGTCTGGTGTTGCTAGTATCTCAGTCTCCATCTCCTTGTCTGGTGTTGCTAGTATCTCAGTCTCTACCCCCTTGTCTGGTGTTGCTAGTGTCTCAGTCTCAAGCTCCTTGTCTGGTGTTGCTAGTATCTCAGTCTTTACCTCCTTGTCTGGTGTTGCTAGTGTCTCAGTCTCTACCTCCTTGTCTGGTGTTGCTAGTGTCTCAGTCTCCATCTCCTTGTCTGGTGTTGCTAGTGTCTCAGTCTCTACCTCCTTGTCTAGTGTTGCTAGTGTCTCAGTCTCCATCTCCTTGTCTGGTGTTGCTAGTATCTCAGTCTTTACCTCCTTGTCTGGTGTTGCTAGTGTCTCAGTCTCTACCTCCTTGTCTGGTGTTGCTAGTGTCTCAGTCTCCATCTCCTTGTCTGGTGTTGCTAGTGTCTCAGTCTCTACCTCCTTGTCTGGTGTTGCTAGTGTCTCAGTCTCTACCTCCTTGTCTGGTGTTGCTAGTGTCTCAGTCTCCATCTCCTTGTCTGGTGTTGCTAGTGTCTCAGTCTCTACCTCCTTGTCTGGTGTTGCTAGTGTCTCAGTCTCTACCTCCTTGTCTGGTGTTGCTAGTGTCTCAGTCTCCATCTCCTTGTCTGGTGTTGCTAGTGTCTCAGTCTCAAGCTCCTTGTCTGGTGTTGCTAGTATCTCAGTCTCTACCTCCTTGTCTGGTGTTGCTAGTGTCTCAGTCTCTACCTCCTTGTCTGGTGTTGCTAGTGTCTCAGTCTCCATCTCCTTGTCTGGTGTTGCTAGTGTCTCAGTCTCTACCTCCTTGTCTGGTGTTGCTAGTGTCTCAGTCTCTACCTCCTTGTCTGGTGTTGCTAGTATCTCAGTCTTTACCTCCTTGTCTGGTGTTGCTAGTGTCTCAGTCTCCATCTCCTTGTCTGGTGTTGCTAGTGTCTCAGTCTCAAGCTCCTTGTCTGGTGTTGCTAGTATCTCAGTCTTTACCTCCTTGTCTGGTGTTGCTAGTGTCTCAGTCTCTACCTCCTTGTCTGGTGTTGCTAGTGTCTCAGTCTCCATCTCCTTGTCTGGTGTTGCTAGTGTCTCAGTCTCTACCTCCTTGTCTGGTGTTGCTAGTGTCTCAGTCTCTACCTCCTTGTCTGGTGTTGCTAGTGTCTCAGTCTCCATCTCCTTGTCTGGTGTTGCTAGTGTCTCAGTCTCTACCTCCTTGTCTGGTGTTGCTAGTGTCTCAGTCTCTACCTCCTTGTCTGGTGTTGCTAGTGTCTCAGTCTCCATCTCCTTGTCTGGTGTTGCTAGTGTCTCAGTCTCTACCTCCTTGTCTGGTGTTGCTAGTGTCTCAGTCTCCATCTCCTTGTCTGGTGTTGCTCGTGTCTCAGTCTCCATCTCCTTGTCTGGTGTTGCTAGTGTCTCAGTCTCTACCTCCTTGTCTGGTGTTGCTAGTAACTTTTAGTTAATTTAAGTATACTGTAAACTAACGTTATCCTTTCAGTTGAGCGTACTACTGCTTCGCCTGTCTACCGAAAGTTGATGCTGTTGCTATGCAATCTCTTGCTAGCTAGTTAGTATAACAAATACCTAGCTAGACATTTTACGACTTCGGGTGTGTTCTTAAAGTTAATCTAGAATGCCAGAGTGCGCAAATCCAGAGCGTTATCAGATTGTCTGTTCGTAAATTCAGAGCGTTTCACTCTCGGGGCTTACACTGGACGCTCTGGCCGAGGAGGAGGGTTGACCCAAGTGTTCTGACCTCACAACGGCAGTCAAGCACCCAAGCTAACTGGCTAACATTGGCGTACATTGGCTAGCTTGCTAGCTACTTCCATCACAAATGAGAGAACACCCTAGCAGAGCTGGTTAGGCTGTTTTCATGTTATCCAGAGCGTTGGTGACAGTAACTGTGCTGATGGCAACAATTTAATTACGCTTGTTTTTGCTGACGTTTACTGACACCGGCCATATTCAACAGGTGTTGAGTGTTCGTAAATTCATCAGTTATTCTGCGCTCTGGCACACTCAGACGAGAGTGCTCTGAAATCGGAATAGATTGCCAGAATTAACAATGTCGATTGAGAACTCACAACAACTATACCACTTAGCTAAGAATGATGTGAATAATCAAAGCAATAAACGTTGAGTAGTTAGTTAGATAGCAGATAGTTAATATACTGCCTGTTAAGTTTGATGTATTAGTAGCCAACTAACGTTAGGTAGCTAGCTAACATACCGGTACATACTGCTGTAATGCTATGCGGTTTGTAAGGATAGCGTAGCTAACAAATTGTCAGCCAACATAACGTGTAACGTAACTTATTTGAAAAGTTATTACTTTATTACATTGCTCAACATTTTCTTAAGTTGTCATAATTAGTTAAAGCAATGAATTTGTATCCACTCTCGTCTGACTATTTTTCGCCATTTTCTTCAAATCTGAAAGCGTTGTGAAGCCACGCCCATTTTCAGAAGAATTGCATTATGGGCCCTAAAAGCACAGAAATAGTCTCCACTGCAAATATACTTTGTATTTTGGCGAATTTAGTACGACATCCGGGAACTTTTGGCATACTAACTATATCCATACATACTATGACCAATAAGCATAGTATATACTCAGTTCACATCACAAATAGTACAGTTAGTGAGGTTAGTATGAGTAATGGAACACATTTTTTGTATTATGAAACCGTAGCTGCCCTGTAGCATGGAGAAACACCCACCCCTCCTCCTTCTCTATCAATCTATCTCTCCATTCCCAGATCAATTATTCAATCATTTATTCTCTCCTTTCCTATCTCTCCTATCATCAACTTCTCCTTTCCTATCTCTCCTATCATCAACTTCTCCTTTCCTATCTCTCCTATCATCAACTTCTCCTTTCCTATCTCTCCTATCATCCACTTCTCCTTTCCTTTCCTATCTCTCCTATCATCCAATTCTCCTCTCCTTTCCTATCTCTCCTATCATCTACTTCTCCTTTCCTATCTCTCCTATCAGCCACTTCTCCTCTCTTTTCCTTTCCTCTCCATCATATCATCCACTTCTCCTCTTCTTTCCCCTCCATCTTAACATCCACTTCTCCTTTCCTTTCCCCTCCATCATATCATCCACTTCTCCTCTCCTCCCTCCCCTCCCTCCTATCATCCACTCCTCCTCCCTCACCTCCATCATATCATCCACTCCTCCTCCCTCCTCTCCATCATATCATCCACTTCTCCTCTCCTCTCCTCCCTCCCCTCCATCATATCATCCACTCCTCCTCCCTCCCCTCCATCATATCATCCACTTCTCCTCCCTCTCCTCCATCATATCATCCACTTCTCCTTTCCTTTCCTCTCCATCATATCATCCACTTCTCTCCTCCCTCCTCTCCATCATATCATCCACTTCTCCTCCCCTCCCTCCCCTCCATCATATCATCCACTCCTCCTCCCTCCCCTCCATCATATCATCCACTTATCCTCCCTCTCCTCCATCATATCATCCACTTCTCCTTTCCTTTCCTCTCCATCATATCATCCACTTCTCTCCTCCCTCCTCTCCATCATATCATCCACTTCTCCTCCCCTCCCTCCCCTCCATCATATCATCCTCTCCTCCCTCCATCCTCTCCTCCCTCCCCTCCCTGCTCCATCATATCATCCTCTCCCCCCTCCCTCCTCTCCTCCCTCCATCCTCTCCTCCCTCCCCTCCCTGCTCCATCATATCATCCTCTCCTCCCTCCTCTCCTCCCTCCCTCCTCTCCTCCCTCTCTCCCTCCATCATATCCTCCTCTCCTCCCTCCCCTCCATCATATCATCCTCTCCTCCCCCCTCCCTCCCCTCCATCATATCCTCCTCTCCTCCCTCCCCTCCATCATATCATCCTCTCCTCCCTCCATCCTCTCCTTTCTCCCCTCCCTGCTCCATCCCTCTGTGTGTTGCTGTGTGTTGCTGTGTGTTGCTGTGTGTGTCAGTGTATTGCTGTGTGTGTCAGTGTGTTGCTGTGTGTGTGGACATGTTCCAGGTCTCTGGTCTATAGGGTTTACTGTTGCGTGCAGCATTGAGGGCAGCTGCTGCAGTGGTGCAGAGACACACAGAAAGAGAGAGACTGAGAGAGCGAGATGGGTGGGGGAGGGTAAAGCGAGGAGGATGGTGTCAAGTGATGGGTAATAGTGAAAAAGAAAAGGAACTATGAAAGATGAAGAGGGGAGAGCGAAGAGCAATACTGAGTGATAGAGGGAATGAGGCAGCAGAGGTTAGAACTCATCTAATTAACATCCCTCCTGTTCATCCATCTCTCTCCCCCTCTCTCTCTCTCTCTCTCTGCATCTCTCTCCCCCCTTTCTCTCTCTCTCTCACTCTCTTTCTCCCCCCTTTCTCTCACCCCCCTCTCTCACTCCCCCACTATCTCTCTGCATCTCTCTCCCCCACTCTCTCTCTCTGCATCTCTCTCTCCCCCACTCTCTCTCTCTCTACATCTCTCTCTCCCCCTTTCTCTCTCTCGCTCTCTCTCACCCCCTTTCTTTCTCCCCCTCTCTCTCTCTCTCTCTCTCTCTCTCTTTCTCCCCCTTTTCTCCCCTACTCTCTCTCTCTGTATCTATGCTTACATAACAGTGCTGTCTGGCAGTGGGTTGAAGAGAAATCCCTTACACCAGCACTTTACTCATTCGTGTGTGTGTGTGTGTGTGTGTGTGTGTGTGTGTGTGTGTGACACCTTTTCCTACGTCAGTTCTCTTTTAAACTCCACTCAAGGGGAACACTCATTTGAGAACATGGGGTTGTACAAGCTCTACAGAATACATATCTGCTAGCATTAGCATTATCTGGCTGTGATACATATCTGCTAACATTAGCATTATCTGGCTGTGATACATATTTGCTAGCATTAGCATTATCTGGCTGTGATACATATCTGCTAGCATTAGCTGGCTGTGGAAGCAGTCTCACAGAGATAGGTCAACTCAGGCTGCTGCAGAGATATTGTTGTCCATGGAGACCAACACACACACTCTAGCAAACACCGAGTGTTGAATGGAGCGTGTAGCAGAGTGAGCTATTCTAGTGCCCCCATCTGATCACCTCTGGTGCTATGGCTCGGCGCCGGTTGCTACAGAGACATCTATTCTCTGTTGGTTGCTCTCATACATGGCCCACACCTTTATCAGAGAGACTGGAGAGAGACTGGAGAGAGACTGGAGAGAGACATGGCCCACACCTTTATCAGAGAGACTGGAGAGAGACTAGAGAGAGACATGGCCCACACCTTTATCAGAGAGACTGGAGAGAGACTGGAGAGAGACTGGAGAGAGACTAGAGAGAGACTAGAGAGAGACTAGAGAGAGACTAGAGAGAGACTAGAGAGAGACTAGAGAGAGACTAGAGAGAGACTAGAGAGAGACTAGAGAGAGACTAGAGAGAGACTGGAGAGAGACTGGAGAGAGAGAGAGACTAGAGAGAGAGAGACTGGAGAGAGACTAGAGAGAGAGAGACTGGAGAGAGACTAGAGAGAGACTAGAGAGAGAGAGAGACTAGAGAGAGACTAGAGAGAGACTAGAGAGAGAGAGAGACTGGAGAGAGAGAGACTGGAGAGAGAGAGACTGGAGAGAGAGAGACTGGAGAGAGAGAGACTGGAGAGAGAGAGACTGGAGAGAGAGAGACTGGAGAGAGACTGGAGAGAGAGACTAGAGAGAGAGAGAGATTGGAGAGATTGAGACTGGAGAGAGAGAGACTGGAGAGAGAGAGACTGGAGAGAGAGAGACTAGAGAGAGAGAGACTAGAGAGAGACTAGAGAGAGACTAGAGAGAGAGATTGGAGAGATTGAGACTGTAGAGAGAGAGACTAGAGAGAGAGAGAGATTGGAGAGATTGAGACTGGAGAGAGAGAGACTAGAGAGAGAGAGAGATTGGAGAGATTGAGACTGGAGAGAGAGAGAGACTAGAGCGAGAGAGACTAGAGAGAGAGAGAGATTGGAGAGATTGAGACTGGAGAGAGAGAGACTGGAGAGAGAGAGACTAGAGAGAGAGAGACTAGAGAGAGACTAGAGAGAAAGAGACTAGAGAGAGAGAGAGATTGGAGAGATTGAGACTGGAGAGAGACTAGAGAGAGACTGGAGAGAGAGAGACTGGAGAGAGACTGGAGAGAGAGAGACTAGAGAGAGAGAGAGATTGGAGAGATTGAGATTGGAGAGAGAGAGACTAGAGAGAGACTAGAGAGAGACTAGAGAGAGAGAGACTAGAGCGAGAGAGAGATTGGAGAGATTGAGACTGGAGAGAGAGAGACTGGAGAGAGACTGGAGAGAGAGAGACTGGAGAGAGAGAGACTGGAGAGAGACATGGCCCACACCTTTATCAGAGAGACTGGAGAGAAACTGGAGAGAGACTAGAGAGACTAGAGAGAGAGAGACTGGAGAGAGAGAGACTGGAGAGAGACATGGCCCACACCTTTATCAGAGAGACTGGAGAGAGACTGGAGAGAGACTGGAGAGAGACTGGAGAGAGACTAGAGAGAGACTAGAGAGAGACTAGAGAGAGACTAGAGAGAGACTAGAGAGAGACTAGAGAGAGACTAGAGCGAGACTAGAGCGAGACTAGAGAGAGACTGGAGAGAGACTAGAGAGAGACTAGAGAGAGACTAGAGAGAGACTAGAGAGATACTGGAGAGAGAGAGAGACTGGAGAGAGAGAGACTGGAGAGAGACTAGAGAGAGAGAGACTAGAGAGAGAGACTAGAGAGAGACTGGAGAGAGACTGGAGAGAGACTAGAGAGAGAGAGACTAGAGAGAGAGAGACTAGAGAGAGAGAGACTAGAGAGAGAGAGACTGGAGAGAGAGAGACTGGAGAGAGAGAGACTGGAGAGAGAGAGACTGGAGAGAGAGACTAGAGAGACTGGAGAGAGAGAGACTGGAGAGAGAGAGACTGGAGAGAGAGAGACTGGAGAGAGAGAGACTGGAGAGAGACTGGAGAGAGAGAGAGACTAGAGAGAGAGAGAGATTGGAGAGAGAGAGACTAGAGAGAGAGAGACTAGAGAGAGAGAGAGATTGGAGAGATTGAGACTGGAGAGAGAGAGACTAGAGAGAGAGAGACTAGAGAGAGACTAGAGAGAGAGAGACTAGAGAGAGACTAGAGAGAGACTAGAGAGAGACTAGAGAGAGAGAGACTAGAGAGAGACTAGAGAGAGAGAGACTAGAGAGAGAGAGACTAGAGAGAGACTAGAGAGAGAGAGACTAGAGAGAGAGAGACTAGAGAGAGAGAGACTAGAGAGAGACTAGAGAGAGAGAGACTAGAGAGAGAGAGACTAGAGAGAGACTAGAGAGAGAGAGACTAGAGAGAGAGAGACTAGAGAGAGACTAGAGAGAGACTAGAGAGAGACTAGAGAGAGAGACTAGAGAGAGAGACTAGAGAGAGAGACTAGAGAGAGAGACTAGAGAGAGACTAGAGAGAGACTAGAGAGAGAGAGACTAGAGAGAGAGACTAGAGAGAGAGAGACTAGAGAGAGACTGGAGAGAGACTGGAGAGAGACTGGAGAGAGACATGGCCCACACCTTTATCAGAGAGACTGGAGAGAGACTAGAGAGAGACATGGCCCACACCTTTATCAGAGAGACTGGAGAGAGACTGGAGAGAGACTGGAGAGAGACTGGAGAGAGACTGGAGAGAGACTAGAGAGAGACTAGAGAGAGACTGGAGAGAGACTGGAGAGAGAGAGAGACTAGAGAGAGAGAGACTGGAGAGAGACTAGAGAGAGAGAGACTGGAGAGAGACTAGAGAGAGAGAGAGACTAGAGAGAGACTAGAGAGAGAGAGAGACTGGAGAGAGAGAGACTGGAGAGAGAGAGACTGGAGAGAGAGAGACTGGAGAGAGAGAGACTGGAGAGAGAGAGACTGGAGAGAGAGAGACTGGAGAGAGAGAGACTGGAGAGAGACTGGAGAGAGACTGGAGAGAGAGAGACTAGAGAGAGAGAGAGATTGGAGAGATTGAGACTGGAGAGAGAGAGACTGGAGAGAGAGAGACTGGAGAGAGAGAGACTAGAGAGAGACTAGAGAGAGAGATTGGAGAGATTGAGACTGTAGAGAGAGAGACTAGAGAGAGAGAGAGATTGGAGAGATTGAGACTGGAGAGAGAGAGACTAGAGAGAGAGAGAGATTGGAGAGATTGAGACTGGAGAGAGAGAGAGACTAGAGCGAGAGAGACTAGAGAGAGAGAGAGATTGGAGAGATTGAGACTGGAGAGATTGAGACTGGAGAGATTGAGACTGGAGAGATTGAGACTGGAGAGAGAGAGACTGGAGAGAGAGAGACTAGAGAGAGAGAGACTAGAGAGAGACTAGAGAGAGAGAGACTAGAGAGAGAGAGACTAGAGAGAGACTAGAGAGAGAGAGACTAGAGAGAGACTAGAGAGAGACTAGAGAGAGAGACTAGAGAGAGAGACTAGAGAGAGACTGGAGAGAGAGAGACTGGAGAGAGAGAGACTGGAGAGAGAGAGACTAGAGAGAGAGAGAGATTGGAGAGATTGAGACTGGAGAGAGAGAGACTGGAGAGAGAGAGACTAGAGAGAGAGAGACTAGAGAGAGACTAGAGAGAGACTAGAGAGAGAGATTGGAGAGATTGAGACTGTAGAGAGAGAGACTAGAGAGAGAGAGAGATTGGAGAGATTGAGACTGGAGAGAGAGAGACTAGAGAGAGAGAGAGATTGGAGAGATTGAGACTGGAGAGAGAGAGAGACTAGAGCGAGAGAGACTAGAGAGAGAGAGAGATTGGAGAGATTGAGACTGGAGAGATTGAGACTGGAGAGAGAGAGACTGGAGAGAGAGGGACTAGAGAGAGAGAGACTAGAGAGAGACTAGAGAGAAAGAGACCAGAGAGAGAGAGAGATTGGAGAGATTGAGACTGGAGAGAGACTAGAGAGAGACTGGAGAGAGAGAGACTGGAGAGAGAGAGACTGGAGAGAGACTGGAGAGAGACTGGAGAGAGAGAGACTAGAGAGAGAGAGAGATTGGAGAGATTGAGATTGGAGAGAGAGAGACTAGAGAGAGAGAGACTAGAGAGAGACTAGAGAGAGACTAGAGAGAGACTAGAGCGAGAGAGACTAGAGCGAGAGAGAGATTGGAGAGATTGAGACTGGAGAGAGAGAGACTGGAGAGAGACTAGAGAGAGACTGGAGAGAGAGAGACTGGAGAGAGAGAGACTGGAGAGAGACATGGCCCACACCTTTATCAGAGAGACTGGAGAGAGACTGGAGAGAGACTAGAGAGAGAGAGACTAGAGAGAGAGAGACTGGAGAGAGAGAGACTGGAGAGAGACATGGCCCACACCTTTATCAGAGAGACTGGAGAGAGACTAGAGAGAGAGAGACTAGAGAGAGAGAGACTGGAGAGAGAGAGACTGGAGAGAGACATGGCCCACACCTTTATCAGAGAGACTGGAGAGAGACTGGAGAGAGACTGGAGAGAGACTAGAGAGAGACTAGAGAGAGACTAGAGAGAGACTAGAGAGAGACTGGAGAGAGAGAGACTGGAGAGAGAGAGACTGGAGAGAGAGAGACTGGAGAGAGAGAGACTGGAGAGAGACTAGAGAGAGAGAGACTAGAGAGAGAGAGACTAGAGAGAGACTAGAGAGAGACTGGAGAGAGACTGGAGAGAGACTAGAGAGAGACTAGAGAGAGAGAGACTGGAGAGAGAGAGACTGGAGAGAGAGAGACTGGAGAGAGAGAGACTAGAGAGAGACTGGAGAGAGAGAGACTGGAGAGAGAGACTAGAGAGACTGGAGAGAGAGAGACTGGAGAGAGAGAGACTGGAGAGAGAGAGACTGGAGAGAGACTGGAGAGAGAGAGACTAGAGAGAGAGAGAGATATTGGAGATAGAGAGACTAGAGAGAGACTAGAGAGAGAGAGACTAGAGAGAGAGAGAGATTGGAGAGATTGAGACTGGAGAGAGAGAGACTAGAGAGAGAGAGACTAGAGAGAGACTAGAGAGAGAGAGACTAGAGAGAGAGAGACTAGAGAGAGACTAGAGAGAGACTAGAGAGAGACTAGAGAGAGACTAGAGAGAGAGATTGGAGAGATTGAGACTGTAGAGAGAGAGACTAGAGAGAGAGAGAGATTGGAGAGATTGAGACTGGAGAGAGAGAGACTAGAGAGAGAGAGAGATTGGAGAGATTGAGACTGGAGAGAGAGAGAGACTAGAGCGAGAGAGACTAGAGAGAGAGAGAGATTGGAGAGATTGAGACTGGAGAGATTGAGACTGGAGAGAGAGAGACTGGAGAGAGAGAGACTAGAGAGAGAGAGACTAGAGAGAGACTAGAGAGAAAGAGACCAGAGAGAGAGAGAGATTGGAGAGATTGAGACTGGAGAGAGACTAGAGAGAGACTGGAGAGAGAGAGACTGGAGAGAGACTGGAGAGAGACTGGAGAGAGACTGGAGAGAGAGAGACTAGAGAGAGAGAGAGATTGGAGAGATTGAGATTGGAGAGAGAGAGACTAGAGAGAGAGAGACTAGAGAGAGACTAGAGAGAGAGAGACTAGAGAGAGAGAGACTAGAGCGAGAGAGAGATTGGAGAGATTGAGACTGGAGAGAGAGAGACTGGAGAGAGACTAGAGAGAGACTGGAGAGAGAGAGACTGGAGAGAGAGAGACTGGAGAGAGACATGGCCCACACCTTTATCAGAGAGACTGGAGAGAGACTGGAGAGAGACTAGAGAGAGAGAGACTAGAGAGAGAGAGACTGGAGAGAGAGAGACTGGAGAGAGACATGGCCCACACCTTTATCAGAGAGACTGGAGAGAGACTAGAGAGAGAGAGACTAGAGAGAGAGAGACTGGAGAGAGAGAGACTGGAGAGAGACATGGCCCACACCTTTATCAGAGAGACTGGAGAGAGACTGGAGAGAGACTGGAGAGAGACTAGAGAGAGACTAGAGAGAGACTAGAGAGAGACTAGAGAGAGACTGGAGAGAGACTGGAGAGAGACTAGAGAGAGACTAGAGAGAGACTAGAGAGAGACTAGAGAGAGACTAGAGAGAGACTAGAGAGAGACTGGAGAGAGAGAGAGACTAGAGAGAGAGAGACTGGAGAGAGAGAGACTGGAGAGAGACTAGAGAGAGAGAGACTAGAGAGAGAGAGACTAGAGAGAGAGACTAGAGAGATGGGGAGAGGAATGGATAGAGACTAGAGAGAGAGAGACTAGAGAGAGAGAGACTGGAGAGAGAGAGACTGGAGAGAGAGAGACTAGAGAGAGACTGGAGAGAGAGAGACTGGAGAGAGAGACTAGAGAGACTGGAGAGAGAGAGACTGGAGAGAGAGAGACTGGAGAGAGAGAGACTGGAGAGAGAGAGACTGGAGAGAGACTGGAGAGAGAGAGACTAGAGAGAGAGAGATTGGAGAGAGAGAGACTAGAGAGAGACTAGAGAGAGAGAGACTAGAGAGAGAGAGAGATTGGAGAGATTGAGACTGGAGAGAGAGAGACTAGAGAGAGAGAGACTAGAGAGAGACTAGAGAGAGAGAGACTAGAGAGAGAGAGACTAGAGAGAGACTAGAGAGAGACTAGAGAGAGACTAGAGAGAGACTAGAGAGAGAGAGACTAGAGAGAGACTAGAGAGAGAGAGACTAGAGAGAGACTAGAGAGAGAGAGACTAGAGAGAGAGAGACTAGAGAGAGACTAGAGAGAGACTAGAGAGAGAGAGACTAGAGAGAGAGAGACTAGAGAGAGACTAGAGAGAGAGAGAGAGACTAGAGAGAGACTAGAGAGAGAGAGACTAGAGAGAGACTAGAGAGAGACTAGAGAGAGAGAGACTAGAGAGAGACTAGAGAGAGAGAGACTAGAGAGAGACTAGAGAGAGAGAGACTAGAGAGAGAGAGACGAGAGAGAGACTAGAGAGAGAGAGACTAGAGAGAGAGAGACTAGAGAGAGACTAGAGAGAGACTAGAGAGAGACTAGAGAGAGACTAGAGAGAGAGACTAGAGAGAGACTAGAGAGAGACTAGAGAGAGAGAGACTAGAGAGAGAGAGACTAGAGAGAGACTGGAGAGAGACTGGAGAGAGACTGGAGAGAGACTGGAGAGAGACTGGAGAGAGAGAGACTAGAGAGAGAGAGACTAGAGAGAGAGAGACTAAAGAGAGACTAGAGAGAGACTAGAGAGAGAGAGACTAGAGAGAGAGAGACTAGAGAGAGAGAGACTAGAGAGAGAGACTAGAGAGAGACTAGAGAGAGACTAGAGAGAGAGAGACTAGAGAGAGAGAGACTAGAGAGAGACTAGAGAGAGAGAGACTAGAGAGAGAGAGACTAGAGAGAGAGAGACTAGAGAGAGACTAGAGAGAGAGAGACTAGAGAGAGACTAGAGAGAGAGACTAGAGAGAGAGACTAGAGAGAGAGACTAGAGAGAGACTAGAGAGAGACTAGAGAGAGACTAGAGAGAGAGAGACTGGAGAGAGACTGGAGAGAGACTGGAGAGAGACTGGAGAGAGAGAGACTAGAGAGAGAGAGACTAGAGAGAGACTAGAGAGAGACTAGAGAGAGAGAGACTAGAGAGAGAGAGACTAGAGAGAGAGACTAGAGAGAGACTAGAGAGAGACTAGAGAGAGAAAAAAAATTGGGACAAACACCAAATCGAAACTCTGCAAGCAGAATTCTGCAAAGATATTGTCTGTATACAACGTAAAACACCAAATAATGCATGCAGAGCAGAATTAGGCCGATACCTGCTAATGATCAAAATCCAGAAAAGAGGCTTAAATTCTACAACCACCAGAAGTGATTCCCAAACCTTCCATAACAAAGCCATCACCTACAGAGAGATGAACCTGGAGAAGAGTCCCCTAAGCAAGCTGGTCCTGGGGCTCTGTTCACAAACACAAACAGACCCCACAGAGCCCCAGGACAGCAACACAATTAGACCCAACCAAATCATGAGAAAACAAACAGATAATTACTTGACACATTGGAAAGAATTAACAAAAAAACAGAGCAAACTAGAATGTTATTTGGCCCTAAACAGAGAGTACACAGTGGCAGAATACCTGACCACTGTGACTGACCCAAACCTAAGGAAGCTTAGTGAGCATAGCCTTGCTATTGAGAAAGGCCGCCGTAGGCAGACTTGGCTCTCAAGAGAAGACAGGCTATGTGCACACTGCCCACAAAATGAGGTGGAAAACTGAGCTGCACTTCCTAACCTCCTGCCCAATGTATGACCATATTTCCCTCAGATTACACAGATCCACAAAGAATTCGAAAACAAACCCAATGTTGATAAACTCCCATATCTATTGGGTGAAATACCACAGTGTGCATCACAGCAGCAAGATTTGTGACCTGTTACCACAAGAAAAGGTCAACCAGTGAAGAACAAACACCATTGTAAATACAACCCATATTTATGTTTATTTATTTTCCCTTTTGTACTTTAACTATTTCTACATCATTACAACACTGTATATAGACACAATATGACATTTGAAATGTCTTTATTCTTTTGGAACTTCTGTGAGTGTAATGTTTACTGTTCTTTTTTTATTGTTTATTTCACTTTTGTTTATTGCTTTGGCAATATTAACATATGTTTCCCATGCCAATAAAGCCCTTAAATTGAAATTAAATGAGAGAGAGATAGAGAATTTCAGAACTCGGGAGATTTAGCAAGTTTACTCATCTCTGTTGGTGTGCAACAGCCCTCAGTTGTTTCACATACATCACACTGGTGTCACTCAAACACATACATCACACTGGTGTCACTCAAACACATACATCACACTGAAGTGTCACTCAAACACATACATCACACTGGTGTCACTCAAACACATACATCACACTGGTGTCACTCAAACACATACATCACACTGGTGTCACTCAAACACATACATCACACTGGTGTCACTCAAACACATACATCACACTGAAGTGTCACTCAAACACATACATCACACTGGTGTCACTCAAACACATACATCACACTGAAGTGTCACTCAAACACATACATCACACTGGTGTCACTCAAACACATACATCACACTGGTGTCACTCAAACACATACATCACACTGAAGTGTCACTCAAACACATACATCACACTGGTGTCACTCAAACACATACATCACACTGGTGTCACTCAAACACATACATCACACTGGTGTCACTCAAACACATACATCACACTGGTGTCACTCAAACACATACATCACACTGAAGTGTCACTCAAACACATACATCACACTGGTGTCACTCAAACACATACATCACACTGGTGTCACTCAAACACATACATCACACTGGTGTCACTCAAACACATACATCACACTGGTGTCACTCAAACACATACATCACACTGGTGTCACTCAAACACATACATCACACTGAAGTGTCACTCAAACACATACATCACACTGAAGTGTCACTCAAACACATACATCACACTGAAGTGTCACTCAAACACATACATCACACTGGTGTCACTCAAACACATACATCACACTGAAGTGTCACTCAAACACATACATCACACTGGTGTCACTCAAACACATACATCACACTGAAGTGTCACTCAAACACATACATCACACCTGTTCAAATAGACAAAGACCGTCTTCATGATTTCCTTTGCCTCCTCTTTAATGAGTTGAAAAGTAATTTTGGTTCAAATCCCTGTGGAATGTTTCTTTATTTATAAACTTAATCCCAGTTCAGTCCCTGTCTGGTTTTCCGGTCGGTTAATTTAAAATGGCCTGTCTTTATCTCTGGGTAGTAATGTTGAATATTTCTCTCCCTCCGTCTCCCCTCTCTCGCTCTCTCTCCCGCTCTCTTTCTTTCTCTCTTTCTCCCTCACTCCCTCTGCGCCCCCCCCCTCTCTGTTTCTCTCCCCCTCCCTCTCTCTCACTCGCTCCCTCTATCTCTGTAGGTAACGCTTGTCCCTACATCGTAGACGATCCTAATGAAGACACCATCAGTGTTCTAGTGCGCCTCATCACAGAGAAGAAAGGTACTAGTCCCTTTATGATGACGTCACTGTTTCTGATGATGTCACTGCTTCTGCTTATGTCATAGGCCTGAACGTAAAGCAACCCCTAGCCTTTACCCCTTCTGTGTTGGTGATCTGAAAGTGAAAAAGATGGGTGTAGGCTCTCCTATGCTCATCACAAGACCAGGTTTAGGCATATTGCTTACTACTATACAGTCTGTTCAGATCTGCAAACACAGAGAGACGTCTCTGCTAATAGGGTTGTGGGTTTTGAAACCACTAACTTCATCAATACGAGATAATAGCCAATTGAGTTTGAACGCGGTCATCACACTGATCTGATTTCATCCACTGTCAATAATATCTTCCCTAAAAATCTGTGTGTGCGTGTGCGTGTGCGTGTGTGCGTGTGTGCGTGTGTGCGTGTGTGTGCGTGTGTGTGTGTGTGTGTGTGTGTGTGTGTGTGGTTGTGTGTGTGTGTGTGTGTGTGTGTGTGTGTGTGTGTGTGTGTGTGTGTGTGTGTGTGTGTGTGTGTGTGTGTGTGTGTGTGTGTGTAATCACTCCTACAGTTATGTATGTAGTAATGAAAGTATTTGCTGAAGTGCTGTATGTGTTGTAGAGAATGCTGCTGCCCTGGAGGAGCTGCTACTGGAGTACGAGAGTAAACAGATGGCCATCAGCAAAGCCTCCTCAATCAAGTGAGAACCCTATATATAATACATGCATAGACATACCTACCTTAAACAGTGTTCTGCTTAGTCATACTGGGTGAGAGCAATGACTGTACACAGTGTCTTCAGAAAATATTCATACCCCTTGACTTATTCTACGTTTTGTTGTGTCACAGCCTGCAATCAAAATGGATGACATTTATTTATTGCTCACCCATCTACACACAATACACAATAATGACAAAGTGAAAATATGTTTTTAGAATTTTTTTGCAAATTTATTGAAAATTAAATACAGACATATCTCATTGACATAAGTATTCACACCCCTGAGTCAATACTTTGTAGAAGCACCTTTGGCAGTAAATACAACTGTGAGTCTTTCTGGATGAGTCTCTAAGAGATTTCCACGCCTGGATTGTGCAACATTAGGCAATTATTTTTTTCTAAATATGTCAAGTTCTGTCAGAATGGTTGTTGGTCATTGTTAGACAGTCATTTTCAGGTCTTACTATAGATTATCTAGCAGATTTAAGACACAACTGTAACTCGGCCACTCAGGAACATTCACTGTCTTCTTGGTAAGCAACTCCAGTGTATATTTGGCCTTGTGTTTTAGGTTATTGTCCTGCTGAAAGGGAAATTCATCTCCCAGTGTCTGGTGGAAAGCAGAGTGAACCAAGTTTTCCTCTAGGATTTAGACTGTGCTTAGCTCCATTCCTTTCTTTTTATCCTATCCTTAACAATGACAAGCATACCCATAACATGATGCAGCCACCACTATGCTTGAAAATATGCAGAGTGGTACTCAGTAATGTGTTGTATTGGATTTGCCCCAAACATAACAATTTTGCAGTTTTACTTTAGTGCCTTGTTGCAAACAGGATGCATGTTTTGGAATATTTTTATTCTGTACAGGCTTCCTTCTTTTCACTCTGTCATTTAGGTTAGTATTGTGGAGCAACTACAATGTTGTTGATCCATCCTCAGTTTTCTCCTATCACAGCCATTAAACTTTGCAACAGTTTTAAAGTCACCATTGGCCTCATGAAATCCCTGAGAGGTTTCCTTCCTCTCCGGCAACTGAGTTAGGAAGGACGTCTGTATCTTTGTAGTGACTGGGTGTATTGATACACCATCCAAAGTGTAATTAACCATGCTCAAAGGGATATTCAATGTATTTTTTATTTTATTTTTACCCATCTACCAATAGGTGCCCTTCCTTGCCAGGAATTGGTCTTTGTGGTTGAATCTGTGTTTGAAATTCACTGCTCAACTGAGGGACATTACATATAATTGTATATGAGGTAGTCATTCAAAAATTATGAATGAGTTCATGCAACTTATTATGTGACTTGTTATTAAGCAAATCTTTTCTCCTGAACTTATTTAGGCTTGCCATTAAAAAAGGGTTGAATACTTATTGAACGTAGACATTTCAGCTTTTCATTTTTAATGAATTTGTAAAAATTTTGAAAAACATAAGTCCACTTTAACATTGTGGGTATTGTGAGTAAGTCAGTGACAAAACATCTCAATTTAATATATGTTTTTATTCAGGCTGTAACACAAGAAAATGTATTCATACATAGTATTCATTTTTTATATCTGTGTCCATATTGTCCATGAGTTTCTAGTAAAATAGACCATAATGGTTAATGAGAAAATAGCCAATCAAGTAATCAATTATCTCAATTCCCACCAGTTTGACGCCAAAACATTGACAACAAATATATTTTGACATAGTAAAATACATTTATTTTCCTTAGTTTGTAAAAAATATTTCATGCTGAAACCCTCATATTAAAACACTAGTGGTATTCACTAAGTTGACGGTTTATATTTAGTATAATGTTTTACACCTTTGTCATTCTATTTTTTTATTTCAAATCATCTTACTTAATTATTTCATATTTTACATATGATAAAGCCACACAGTGGGCCAGAGATAATTAGACACCTGTGATAATCTGAAGTACTCAAAAGGGCCACTAGATGTTTTGTGATTAGATTACAAAAAATCATTGAAAGATACCAACATTCTGGTAGTTTACTGGTACACTTAGAAAGTTTCCAGTAATATACCCTCCCTTTGAGACCCTCTTCCTATGTGAAGACGCAATAGCACATCTAAGCCAAATGAGGTCAGATGGTGTCTCATAAAGACATGACAGTTTGAGCTACTCCAGGAAGTGATATTGCAGGCTACGTGAGTGCTGCCCCCTCTCATCGAGTAACTCAAGTTAAAGGCCGACCGGGGTACTGCAAGCTACAATTAATCAGGGGTGTCAAACTCCTTCCATGGAGGGCCTAGTCTGCTGGTTTTAGTTTTTTCCTTTCAATTAAGACCTAGACAACCAGGTGTGGAAAGAGCCTTACTAATCAGTGACCTTAATTCATCAATCAAGACACTCGGCCCTCCGTGGAAGGATTGTCGTCAAAACGTCTTTTTATTTACACGAAGACTGACCACACAGTTTTCTGTTTTTCCGTTCACTAAAATGGTGGAACCTGTTTTCTGCTAACGATGCCTACAGTACCACGGTCGGCCTTGAACTCCTGTGCCTTCACACACACTGACCGACCGACCGACCGACCGGTTCTCTATACCCTGTGCTGTAAAACAGGTTACAGGACAGGGTATAGAACACAGGTTACAGGACAGGGTATAGAACACAGGTTACAGGACAGGGTATAGAACACAGGTTACAGGACAGGGTATAGAACACAGGTTACAGGACAGGGTATAGAACACAGGTTACAGGACAGGGTATAGAACACAGATTACAGAACACGGTGTAGAACACAGGTTACAGGACAGGGTATAGAACACAGATAACAGCAGAAGGATATATGGTACAGCTTAATGGAAAAGCCCTATAGATTATGTCTGTCGGTCAGATGTTCTGAAATGTTCTGCTGTTCTCTACTGTGAGTTTGTCAGCTTGCGTTCTGGAACGCTCTACATACTCACACATACAAGCATTATGCACACACGCACACAAACACACATACCTTTTCTGTGGTCCAGGGGTAACCAGAGGTTAGTGGGGGTCGTTGGGGTCAGAGAAGCATTACAGGACCCTCCCACACAATGGAACAATAGGCAGCTCTGCACTGAGTGGTTTCATGAAGGCTGGGATGGCAGAGCCGCTTGGACACTGTGCATTTTAATAAAGGGAGGGCTCTGCCAGTTGCCAGGCGTTTCACTGGTAGGCCAGGGGGTTCAGTAGGCTAGGGGCTTCAGTAGGCCCAGGGCTTCAGTGGGCCAGGGGCTTCAGTAGGCCAGGGGCTTCAGTAGGCCCAGGGCTTCAGTGGGCCAGGGGCTTCAGTAGGCCAGGGGCTTCAGTGGGCCAGGGGCTTCAGTAGGCCCAGGGCTTCAGTGGGCCAGGGGCTTCAGTAGGCCAGGGGCTTCAGTAGGCCAGGGGCTTCAGTAGGCCAGGGGCTTCAGTAGGCCAGGGGCTTCAGTAGGCATGGGGCTTCAGTAGGCATGGGGCTTCAGTAGGCCAGGGGCTTCAGTAGGCCAGGGGCTTCAGTGGGCCAGGGGCTTCAGTAGGCCTGGGGCTTCAGTAGGCCTGGGGCTTCAGTAGGCCCAGGGCTTCAGTGGGCCAGGGGCTTCAGTAGGCCAGGGGCTTCAGTAGGCCAGGGGCTTCAGTAGGCCAGGGGCTTCAGTAGGCCAGGGGCTTCAGTGGGCCAGGGGTTTCAGTAGGCCAGGGGCTTCAGTAGGCCAGGGGCTTCAGTAGGCCAGGGGCTTCAGTAGACCAGGGGCTTCAGTAGGCATGGGGCTTCAGTAGGCTAGTGGGGTTGATTTCTGAAGAGGGCGATGTAGTTGGACAGAAACCAGATGTGGGGTATTGCTGTTTGTCCCTACCCTATTACACACACACACACACACACACACACACAGACACAGACACACACAAACACATGCATACGCCAAAACCATGTAAAAGTGTGTGTTTTGCATGTGTGGCGCACTATGGTCATTTCCCCGTCTGTGTGTGTGCCTGCATACCTGCTCATACATGTTCTCTCTCTCTCCCAACTCCAGGTTCCCGGTGCTGTCTCCTTTGACTCAGTTCCTCTCCTTACCCAGACTATGTCCTCACCAGTCTCACCTCCACACCATCTCTGGTCTGTCTGGTCTGTCTGGCCCCCGACACGGCTACTGCTGCTCCCGCTGTGCCCAGAAGAAATGGCCCCCCATCCTCCTGCCCCCCTTCGGCCCCCTCAAACCCCCACAGTTCCTGCTGACCCCCCTCAAACCCCCTCAGTCTCTCCTGTTACCCCCTCGGGACCTCCAGGCCCTCCAGAAGACTCCTCTCCTGTCCCCTGTGGACACACATCACTCCGCCACTAAGATCTCCCAGACCCCCAGGGCTGGGTCAGGGTTACTCCCTGAGGGGAAGTGGAGGATGCCTGGGGAGGTGACCCGGTCTGTTGGGAGGTGAGGATGGAAACACACACACACACACATATACTGTTCCTAGGTGTGAGCATTGTGTACATACAGTTGAAGTCGGAAGTTTACATACACCTTAGCCAAATACATTTAAACCCAGTTTTTCACAATTCCTGACATTTAATCCGAGCACAAATTCCCTGTCTTAGGTCAGTTACGATCACCACTTCATTTTAAGAATGTGAAATGTCAGAATAATAGCAGAGAGAATGATATATTTCAGCTTTTATTTATTTAATCACATTCCCAGTGGGTCAGAAATTTACATGCACTCAATTAGTATTTGGTAGCATTGCTTTTAAATTGTTTAACTTGGATCAAACGTTTTGGGTAGCCTTCCACAAGCTTCCCACAATAAGTTGGGTGAATTTTGGCCCATTCCTCCTGACAGAGCTGGTGTAACTGAGTCAGGTTTGTGGGCCTCCTTGCTCGCACACGCTTTTTCGGTTCTGCCCACACATTTTCTAAGGGATTGAGGTCAGGGCTTTGTTGTCCTTAAGCCATTTTGCCACAACTTTGGAAGTAAACTTGGGGTCATTGTCCATTTGGAAGACCCATTTGCGATGGGCTTTAATTTGCTTTAACTTCCTGACTGATGTCTTGAGATGTTGCTTCAATATATCCACATAATTTTCCTTCTCATGATGCCATCTATTTTGTGAAGTGCACCAGTCCCTCCTGCAGCAAAGCACTTCTACAACATGATGCTGCCACCCCAGTGCTTCACGGTTGGGATGGTGTTCTTCGGATGCAAGCGTCCCCCTTTTTCCTCCAAACATAACGATGGTCGTTATGGCCAAACAGTTCTATTTTTGTTTCATCAGACCAGAGGACATTTCTCCAAAAAGTACGATCTTTTTCCCCATGTGCAGTTGCAAACCGTAGTCTGGCTTTTTTATGGCTGTTTTGGAGCAGTGCCTTCTTCCTTGCTGAGCGGCCTTTCAGGCTATGTCGATATAGGACTCATTTTATTGTGGATATAGATACTTTTGTACCTGTTTCCTTCAGCATCGTCACAAGGTCATTTGCTGTTGTCCTGGGATTGATTTGCACTTTTCGCACCAAAGTACGTTCATCTCTAGGAGACAGAACGCGTCTCCTTCCTGAGCGGTATGACGGCTGCGTGGTCCCATGGTGTTTATACTTGTGTACTATTGTTTGTACAGATGAACGTGGTAACTTCAGGAGTTTGGAAAAAGATCCCAAGGATGAACCAGACTTGTGGAGGTCTACAATTTTTTTCTGAGGTCTTCGCTTATTTCTTTTGATTTTCCCATGATGTCAAGCAAAGAAGCACTGAGTTTGAAGGTAGGCCTTGAAATACATCCACAGGTACACCTCCAATTGACTCAAATTATGTCACTTAGCCTATCAGAAGCTTCTAAAGCCATGACATCATTTTCTAAGCTGTTTAAAGGCACAGTCAACTTAGTGTATGTACACTTCTGACCCACTGGAATTGTGATACAGTGAAATTATAAGTGAAATAATCTGTCTGTAAACAATTGTTGGAAAAAGTACTTGTGTCATGCACAAAGTAGATGTCCTAACCGACTTGCAAAAACTATAGTTTGTTAACAAGAAATTTGTGGAGTGGTTGAAAAAGGAGTTTTAATGACTCCAACCTAAGTGTATGTAAACTTCCGACTTCAACTGTACGTAGGTATATCCATGCGCCGTGTGTCAATCTTCCGTTTGATTGACAGGTTTCAGGTGGCTCAGATTCAGGAGCAGAGGCCTGGTTCCATGGAGATGACATTCTGCCCAGAGTCGAGTGACTCAGACTCAGTGGAGGATTCATCTCTGCTGGGGGCGAACAAGTCATCCTCGTCATCATCCTCATCAGCTGCCAGGGGTACACAGGAGGTGACGGTTACTTCCTGTCTTGCTGATTCTCCCTCTCATCTTTCTCTCGTTTTATTTTCACCTCCTCTATTCCTCTTTCCAGTCCACAGAACATTCTGCTTTTTGGAGTGCTGTTGAGTTCTCTCAGGAGACCCTGACCCTGCACACAGAGGACGTTAGATCATATTCTTCTAGTGACCGCTGAATTATGGAATAGTAACACATTGCCTGTCATTGTGGTGCGGGGAAGAACTCCCTCCACCACACACACACCCTCCCTAGTTAGTCATTAGTGACAAAAACACACACGTCTAGCTCAGCAGGTTTAAACGTGACACACACAATCACGACACACTTACGTTTTGTCAGTGCTGACGAGTGAATGAATTAAATTGTATTTTTGCGTCAAATTGCCAGTTGGCATCCCATCCCTGACAGTTAGTGAGGAAGCTACTGACCCCTGGTGGTGACATTGGGAACACACACCACCTCTCACGTCCTGCCTGTAAGGCACATTCCCATGAAGCAACATCCTGTGAGTCAACGATCAACCATTCTAATAATCTCTCTCTCTCTCTCTCTCTCTCTCTCTCTCTCTCTCTCTCTCTCTCTCTCTCTCTCTCTCTCTTTCTCTCTCTCTTTCTCTGTCTCTCTTTCTCTTTCTCTCTGTCTCTCTCTCTCTCTCTTTCCACTTGCTCTCTCTCTTACAGGTTAACAGCTAAACATTCGCAGAGAGGAATGCTGGGTAAAAATAACTCTACCTCGCTGATCGATGGATGTGATGGGATTCCAAAATGGCGACCAGAGAAGTTGATTATCCTCCTCGTTACGATTTGGGAAGTTAGCCTGGGTGCTTGTTGGGAAGTTAGCCTGAGTGCCAGACAAAGGGAAACCCTTCTATTTATAACACAAACAAGTTGTATTTTATCCTATTGTCTTTAGAGGCAGGGAGACGAGAGGAGGAACAAACTATGAATTAACCCAACCGTGTGGTTGTGCTTCCATAAGACTCTGGACAGGTTGGAGGACCTTAACACCGTCTGCACGCGACACTGTGCAATACACACACACACACACACACACACACACACACACACACACACACACACACACACACACACACACACACACACACGGAGGTAGGCCTACATAGACACATAGCACACATACAAAAAATAACAAGTATTATTATTATTATAGGAAACCACTCCAATTTGTAGTGCAGAAAACTTTTAATCATTTTTCTAACACTTTCAGCTGTTTTGACTTGTTATATTTGAAATGCTGATTAGCGTAAGTTTTAGGCCTTCTTGATAATGTTGAATGTAGTCTCCAACATTGACAGAGAGACATGATAATATACAAACAGCATGAACTACATGTTGGACTATTTTGGTCTTATAGATGGAATTTAACTTCATTTAGTTTCTGATTCAAGTTGAACATGTGGTAACAGTGGTGTAAATGACTGTATATACTGTATGTACATAGGGATGTGAATAATGAAACTCTTAGATTTGTACAGAGGAGGGTCAGACAGAGTCAGGGACAGGGTCGGGGACAGAGTCAGGGAGAAGATCAGGGACAGGACAGAGTCAGGGACAGGGACAGGAACAGAGTCAGGGACAGAGTCAGGGACAGAGTCAGGGACAGAGTCAGGGACAGAGTCAGGGACAGAGTCAGGATCAGGGACAGGACAAAGTCAGGGACAAGGTCAGGACAAAGTCAGGGACAGGACAAAGTCAGGGACAGGACAAAGTCAGGGACAGGACAAAGTCAGGGACAAGGTCAGGGACAAGGTCAGGGACAAGGTCAGGGACAAGGTCAGGGACAGAGTCAGGGACAGAGTCAGGGACAGAGTCAGGGACAGAGTCAGGACAAAGTCAGGACAAAGTCAGGATCAGGGACAGGACAAAGTCAGGATCAGGGACAGGACAAAGTCAGGGACAGGACAAAGTCAGGGACAGGACAAAGTCAGGGACAAGGTCAGGACAAAGTCAGGGACAAGGTCAGGACAGAGTCAGGGACAAGGTCAGGGACAGAGTCAGGGACAGAGTCAGGGACAAGGTCAGGGACAAGGTCAGGGACAGAGTCAGGGACAAGGTCAGGGACAAGGTCAGGGACAAGGTCAGGACAGAGTCAGGGACAAGGTCAGGACAGAGTCAGGGACAGAGTCAGGGACAGAGTCAGGGACAGAGTCAGGGACAGAGTCAGGGACAAGGTCAGGGACAGAGTCAGGGACAAGGTCAGGGACAAGGTCAGGGACAAGGTCAGGGACAGAGTCAGGGACAAGGTCAGGGACAGAGTCAGGGACAAGGTCAGGGACAGAGTCAGTCAGGGACAGAGTCAGAGACAGAGTCAGTCAGGGACAGAGTCAGGGACAGAGTCAGTCAGGGACAGAGTCAGGGACAGAGTCAGTCAGGGACAGGGTGTGGGTTTGCCAGTAGTTTGTGGTGCTTATTTTGACACACTTAAATATGTCCCAGGCATTTTGGGGGAGATGTGCTTTGTCCTGTAACTTCCTCTCTCCTGGCGTGTCACAGAGCTACACTGACCATTGATCAGTGCCATCCTGCTCCATGTGGCACTTAGCTCAAACCATGACCTCACTTCCTGCCTTGTGACAATTGCCTTTCAACAAACATAGAATAAGTTAGTAGGATAATCAACTAGTCTCTTTTTCCCCCAAAGATAAACACTACAGATGCATTATTCATTCCATTTTCATTCAACTGTTATTACGTATTGCTACGCACACACACGCACACACACAAACACACACAAACACATAAACACAAACTTTCCTACTCTTCCGAGGAGAGCATGCAGACAGTCACTATCATCTCTGGGTAATCTGAGTAAAAACTGTATCCTAAAGGAAACTACATTATCATAGGAATATTTTGACTTTGACCATCTCAATGTCATTCCCTCAGCTGCATTTCACGTGTTTTTACTTCAGTGTTTTTGTTTGTTATTTAAATAGATTTCCGAGTAGTGGCCGACGTAGCTGCTTCACTGTGGAAACACAGTTTGGGTTTTGCAGTTTACATTTGATAAAAGGTGGATGATGATCAGGATCCAGTTGAACAATTTTTTAATATTCTGTATGTTGCTGTTTTTGCAGTTTAGAACCATTGTCTGGATTTGATCATTTTTATTGGTTGAACATTTCCATGTTTTTATGTGATTTATTATAACATGTTATAAACTGAAGTGTTGCAGAAAGGAAAACAACTCATCTTCTCTACATTGTAGATTTGTATTTATTATGATATTACATTTTTCTCTATGATATTTCTACTCTTGAAATAAATGAGCGGTTTATTGTGACTCGTCTGCGTGTGGTTTGTGTTATAATGCATGAACTCTCCACGGTAAACACGCGTGTGAGTCTATATAAGGGCCCAAAAAATAAAGGCTGTCGACAAAAACTGATCAAACATGGATGATGTCAACAAAAACTGATCAAACATGGATGATGTCGACAAAAACTGATCAAACATGGATGATGTCGACAAAAACTGATCAAACATGGATGATGTCAACAAAAACTGATCAAACATGGATGATGTCGACAAAAACTGATCAAACATGGATGATGTCAACAAAAACTGATCAAACATGGATGATGTCGACAAAAACTGATCAAACATGGATGATGTCGACAAAAACTGATCAAACATGGATGATGTCGACAAAAACTGATCAAACATGGATGATGTCGACAAAAACTGATCAAACATGGATGATGTCGACAAAAACTGATCAAACATGGATGATGTCGACAAAAACTGATCAAACATGGATGATGTCAACAAAAACTGATCAAACATGGATGATGTCAACAAACATTGATCCACTATCAGCACAGTAAATTGACAGGAAGTTAAATACGTTGACAGGATGTTAAATACGTTGACAGGATGTTAAATACGTTGACAGGAAGTTAAATACGTTGACAGGAAGTTAAATACGTTGACAGGAAGTTAAATACGTTGACAGGATGTTAAATACGTTGACAGGATGTTAAATACGTTGACAGGAAGTTAAATACGTTGACAGGATGTTAAATACGTTGACAGGATGTTAAATACGTTGACAGGATGTTAAATACGTTGACAGGATGTTAAGTGAGCCTTTGGTGCCCTCTAGTGCAGTACGGGAAATCTTCGCACAAATAAATACACTGAACAAAAATATAAACGCAACACGTAAAGTGTTGGTTCCATGTTTCATGACCTGAAATAAAAGATACAAGAAATGTTCCATACTCACAAAAAGCTTTTTTCTCTCAAATGTTGTGCACAAATTTGTTTACATCCCTGTCAATGAGCATTTATCCTTTGCGAAGATAATCCATCCACCTGACAGGTGTGGCACACCAAGAAGCTGATTAAACATCATGATCATTACACAGATGCACCTTGTGCTGGGACAATAAAAGGCCACTCTAAAATGTGCAGTTTTGTCACACAACACAATGTCACTGATGTCTCAAGTTTTGAGGGAGCGTGCAATTGGCAGGCTGACTGCATGAATGTCCACCAGAACTGTTGCAATAGAATTTAATGATAATTTCTCCAACGTCGTTTTAGAGAATATGGCAGTACGTCCAACCGGCCTCAAACCACAGACCACGTGTAATCAAAAGTTTGGACACACATACTCATTCAAGGGTTTTTCTTTATTTTTACTATTTTCTACATTGTAGAATAATAGTGAAGACATCAAAACTATGAAATAACACATATGGAATCATGTAGTAACCAAAAAAGTGTTAAAAAAAATCAAAATCTATTTTATATTTGAGATTCTTCAAAGTAGCCACCGTTTGCCTTGATGACAGCTTTACACACTGTTGGCGTTCTCTCAACCAGCTTCATGAGGTAGTCTCCTGGAATGCATTTCAATTAACAGGTGTGCCTTGTTAAAAGTAAATTTGTGGAATTTCTTTCCTTAATGCGTTTGAGCCAATCAGTTGTGTTGTGACAAGGTAGGGGTGGTATACAGAAGACAGTCCTATTTGGTAAAAGACCAAGTTCATATTATGGCAAGAACACCTAAAATAAGCAAAGAGAAACGACAGTCCATCATTACTTTAAGACATGAAGGTCAGTCAATCCGGAAAATATCAAGAACTTTCGAAAGTTTCTTCAATTGCAGACGCAAAAACCATCAATGATGAAACTGGCTCTCATGAGGACTGCCACAGGAAAGGAAGACCCAGAGTTACCTCTGCTGCAGAGGATAAGTTCATTAGAGTTAACTGCACCTCAGAAATTGCAGCCCAAATAAATGCTTCACTGAGTTCAAGTAACAGACACATCTCAACATCAACTGTTCAGAGACTGCGTGAATCAGACCTTCATGGTCAAATTGCTGCAAAAGAAAACACTACTAAAGGACACCAATAAGAAGAAGAGACTTGGTTGGGACAAGAAACACGAGCAATGGACATTAGACCAGTGGAAATCCATACTTTGGTCTGATGAGTCCAAATGTGAGCCTTTTGGTTCCAACCGCCGTGTCTTTGTGAGACGCAGAGTAGGTGAACAGATTATCTCTGCATGTGTGGTTCCCACCGTGAAGCATGGAGGAGGAGATGTGATGGTGTGGGGGTCCTTTGCTGGTGACCCTGTATGTGATTTATTTAGAATTCAAGGCACACTTACCAGCATGGCTACCACAGCATTCTGCAGCGATACTCCATCCCATCTGGTTTGGGCTTAGTGGGACTATCTTTTGTTTTTCAACAGGACAATGACCCAACACACCTCCAGACTGTGTAAGGGCTATTTGACCAAGAAGAAGAGTGATGGAGTGCTGCGTCAGATGACCTGGCCTCCACAATCACCCGACCTCAGCCCATTTGAGATGGTTTGGGATGAGTTGGACCGCAGAGTGACGGAAAAGCAGCCATGATTTTTTGATTTGTTTAACACTTTTTTGGTTACTACATGATTCCATATGTGTTATTTCATAGTGTCGATGTCTTCACTATTATTATACAATGTAGAAAATAGTAAAAATAAAGAAGAACCCTTGAATGAGTAGGTGCGTCCAAACTTCTAACTGGTAGTGTATATAAAAAAAGAATACTATATATGAATTAAAAAATGTAAATTATTCAAGTATAAATTACCAAAGTTATGGTAGATTGCTATAGATTTTTTGTTAATTACCAAAATTACTGAAGATTCTGGTAACTTTGGTAAATTACCGGTAGCTTTGTTTAAGCATGAGTTTCTTTCTCTGTAATTTGTAGTCGTGGCAGCAGTGAGCCTGTGTTGCTTCTATAAAACTATCTGTCTGGATTATATCCAGCACCATCTGTGAGTCTTTGGGATGTTAATGAATGATTTTCCAGACACACCCTAGAACCTGTCCAAGTCATGCCTGGACCTGAACCTCTATCTCTGACAGCTCTCAAGAGGAGGTCCTCTTCAGACTGACTTACAGTCTGTGTGTGGTGTACGCATTTCTGAAGAGAGGTTTGTCAGATACACTACAATCAGTGGCCCCTAAAGATATAATAACTGTTTATTGTGATTACAATAGTGATTAGAATATCACTAACATCACTATCATGTTTTTAACAGCATATATTTTCTCTACACTGTCAGCATCAACCAGTGTATTTTTCTCTGCCGTTAGCTTCCTTAGCTAAGTCAGATTTCAATCAATGAGTTACTGTATACCCCTCTCACTTTCAAGTAAGAGGTCTGGTATTTGTACTGTATGTGCAATCTCCCATTATTTACCAGTCAGGGATAAAACATTCAATAACATATGCCCACTTTGACACCGTTCATTCTCTTTCAAACAGTCGTCATCCCATAGAATTAGAAATAGTAGGATCTCTATGGGTCATCCGATCCGTATCGGATAATGATATTCAGTTCAAAGGAGCCAGTCATCAAATCAAATGTATTTATAAAGCCCTTCTTACATCAGCTGATATATCAAAGTGCTGTACAGAAACCCAGCCTAAAACCCCAAACAGCAAGCAATGCAGGTGTAGAAGCACGGTGGCTAGGAAAAACTCCCTAGAAAGGCCAAAACCTACGAAGAAACCTAGAGAGGAACCAGGCTATGAGGGGTGGCCAGTCCTCTTCTGGCTGTGCCGGAGGGAGATTATAACAGAACATGTCCAAGATGTTCAAATGTTCATAAATGACCAGCATGGTCAAATCATCCATCCAGTGTCTTTGTCCAACTGTGTTCTCTCCATTCCAATGGAATACACACTGTGTTCCATAGCTATTCAGTACATCGATTGATCTTCCTGTCGGTCAGAGCTGCGTCGAGAGTGCCGCCGTCACGCTTCCTGGTTTCATTGGTGATGCCCTGCTTCTGTTAGTGAAGTTGCTACGGAAACCCTGTCCAGCCATGAAGTAGAGGATGGGATCCACACAGCTGTTGGCGCTGGCCAGGGGGCGTGTCACCTTATAGGCCATGCTGGACACCTTCAGCAGCTCACAGCTCACCTGGGGATGAAAACTCTAATGATTTAAACATTAAGGCCGGGATTCAATTCTTATAATTCTGTTAACAATGTGCCTTTTAAAGAGCAACTGCCTTTGAAAACAACCTGAGGCATCCCTTTGAAAACGACCTATGAGGCATCCCTTTGAAAACGACCTATGAGGCATCCCTTTGAAAACGACCTATGAGGCATCCCTTTGAAAACGACCTATGAGGCATCCCTTTGAAAACAGCCTATGAGGCATCCCTTTGAAAACAGCCTATGAGGCATCCCTTTGAAAACGACCTATGAGGCATCCCTTTGAAAACGACCTATGAGGCATCCCTTTGAAAACGACCTATGAGGCATCCCTTTGAAAACAACCTATGAGGCATCCCTTTGAAAACGACCTATGAGGCATCCCTTTGAAAACGACCTATGAGGCATCCCTTTGAAAACGACCTATGAGGCATCCCTTTGAAAACGACCTATGAGGCATCCCTTTGAAAACGACCTATGAGGCATCCCTTTGAAAACGACCTATGAGGCATCCCTTTGAAAACAGCCTATGAGGCATCCCTTTGAAAACAGCCTATGTGGCATCCCTTTGAAAATGACCTATGAGGCATCCCTTTGAAAACGACCTATGTGGCATCCCTTTGAAAATGAACTATGAGGCATCCCTTTGAAAACAACCTATGTGGCATCCCTTTGAAAATGACCTATGAGGCATCGATGACAGATTTCTTGAATTATCTTAGATTCCTTCACGTGCCAATCGGCATGTTCAGTGGCTCTTTAAAGGCAATGTTACCGCACTCGCAGAGATCATATGTAAGTTAGATGCTGCAGATGTCGTCTCCGTAGTGGAAATTACATGTAAATGTCAATTACCTTTGAATCCCAGCCTATACAAGGATAATGACAATATCAACAACAACAATCATAATAGCAGTGGTTAAATTGAGCCTGAGCTATCTGGAGCCAGACTCCTGCATCTTGGGTGAAAGGGAGAGCTATCTGGAGCCAGACTCCTGCACCTTGGGTGAAAGGGAGAGCTATCTGGAGCCAGACTCCTGCACCTTGGGTGAAAGGGGGAGCTATCTGGAGCCAGACTCCTGCATCTTGGGTGAAAGGGAGAGCTATCTAGAGCCAGACTCCTGCACCTTGGGTGAAAGGGAGAGCTATCTGGAGCCAGACTCCTGCACCTTGGGTGAAAGGGAGAGCTATCTGGAGCCAGACTCCTGCATCTTGGGTGAAAGGGTGAGCTATCTGGAGCCAGACTCCTGCACCTTGGGTGAAAGGGAGAGCTATCTGGAGCCAGACTCCTGCACCTTGGGTGAAAGGGAGAGCTATTTGGAGCCAGACTCCTGCATCTTGGGTGAAAGGGAGAGCTATCTGGAGCCAGACTCCTGCACCTTGGGTGAAAGGGAGAGCTATCTGGAGCCAGACTCCTGCACCTTGGGTGAAAGGGAGAGCTATCTGGAGCCAGACTCCTGCATCTTGGGTGAAAGGGAGAGCTATCTGGAGCCAGACTCCTGCACCTTGGGTGAAAGGGAGAGCTATCTGGAGCCAGACTCCTGCACCTTGGGTGAAAGGGAGAGCTATCTGGAGCCAGACTCCTGCACCTTGGGTGAAAGGGGGAGCTATCTGGAGCCAGACTCCTGCATCTTGGGTGAAAGGGAGAGCTATCTAGAGCCAGACTCCTGCACCTTGGGTGAAAGGGAGAGCTATCTGGAGCCAGACTCCTGCACCTTGGGTGAAAGGGAGAGCTATCTGGAGCCAGACTCCTGCATCTTGGGTGAAAGGGTGAGCTATCTGGAGCCAGACTCCTGCACCTTGGGTGAAAGGGAGAGCTATCTGGAGCCAGACTCCTGCACCTTGGGTGAAAGGGAGAGCTATTTGGAGCCAGACTCCTGCATCTTGGGTGAAAGGGAGAGCTATCTGGAGCCAGACTCCTGCACCTTGGGTGAAAGGGAGAGCTATCTGGAGCCAGACTCCTGCACCTTGGGTGAAAGGGAGAGCTATCTGGAGCCAGACTCCTGCATCTTGGGTGAAAGGGAGAGCTATCTGGAGCCAGACTCCTGCATCTTGGGTGAAAGGGAGAGCTATCTGGAGCCAGACTCCTGCACCTTGGGTGAAAGGGAGAACCAGGCAGAGCCTTTAAAAGCGTAGAATTCCAGTGGCTGTGGTACTGTACCTGGGAGGGGTCCATCTGCTCCAGGTATCTGAGGGAGTAGTACAGACTTCTGGTCAGGTGGAAGGGTAGGAAACACAGCATAAACACTGCTAACACAATGATTATCATCTTCACAGACTTCTGTTTGGAGCGATGAGCAGCGAGCCCCCCGACTCCCCTCGACTGGCTCCCTCCTGCCCCCCAGGTGGGCTCCAGAAGCTTCCTCACCATCAGTCCATAGCACACCATCACCACCATGAAGGGGAAGGCAAACATCAGGACAGACACCACCGAGCTGTACACCAGGAAGTCATGAAATAACTCTGGACTGGACGTGTCGAAACACACCCTCTCCGTCCCCTCATCCCTGGTGCGTGAGAAGTAGAGCACGGGAGCCTGGCACATCAACACACACGCCCACACCGCCACAGACACCAGCCGGGCTCTCCTGGCGCTGACCCAGCTCAGGGACCTAATCGGGTAACACACGCCCAGAAAGCGGTGCAGGCTGATGCAGCACAGGAAAAGGATGGAACCGTAAAGGTTAGCGTAGAACAGGAAGCGGATGAGTTTGCAGAACGGCTCGCTGAAGGGCCAGTCGTTCTCGTCGGCGTAGTAGTAGATTAGGAAGGGTAGGGTGAGGATGTAGAGGGTGTCGCACACTGTCAGGTTGAACATGTACACCGTGGAGGGCTTCCAGCGTTTCGTACGGAACAGGATCACGTACATGGCCGTGAAGTTCAGGGCTAGGCCAATCACAAAGACCAGAGTGTAGCTGACAGGAAGCAGGATGTACTTGAAGTCCTCCTTGAATTGACAGCGCCAGCTGTGCCCGCTGCTCCCATTTGTTGAGTGGTTGGCGAAGGTAGCCATTTTTGTTCATAAACAGATCTGAGGAGGATACAGATGTTTACTAATATGCACCCACACACCCACACACCCACATACAGCATGAGAGAGAAGCCAAGTGTGATAGTAAATATCAACTGTACTAGCCACTTGTATAACACTCCACAGTAAAGCTAAAGCTCATGGACAATATGGACACAGATGTAACCAATGTCTCTGTTTACTTCAAATTGTATTAGTCACATACACATGGTTAGCAGATGTTAATGCGAGTGTAGCGAAATGCTTGTGCTTCTAGTTCCCGACAATGCAGTAATAACCAACAAGTAATCGAACAAATTTTTATTTTTTTTATTTTTTTATTTAACCTTTATTTAACCAGGTAGGCAAATTGAGAACACGTTCTCATTTACAATTGCGACCTGGCCAAGATAAAGCAAAGCAGTTCGACACATACAACAACACATAGTTACACATGGAGTAAAAACAAACATATAGTCAATAATACAGTGAAAAAAAATAAGTCTATATACAATGTGAGCAAGTGAGGTGAGATAAGGGAGGTGAAGGCAAACAGATATATGTATAAATAAATAAAAATATAAAAAGGCCATGGAGGCGAAGTGAGTACAACACAGCAAGTAAAGTAAAAACTAAAAAAAAAACTAAAAAAAAACACTGGAATGGTTGGTTTGCATTGGAAGAAAGTGCAAAGTAGAGACAGAAATAATGGGGTGCAAAGGAGCAAAATAAATTAATAAATAAATACAGTAGGTAAAGAGGTAGTTGTTTGGGCTAAATTGTAGATGGGTTATGTACAGGTGCAGTAATCTATGAGCTGCTCTGACAGCTGGTGCTTAAAGCTAGTGAGGGAGATAGGTGTTTCCAGTTTCAGAGATTTTTGTAGTTCGTTCCAGTCATTGGCAGCAGAGAACTGGAAGGAGAGGCGTCCAAAGGAAGAATTGGTTTTGGGGGTGACTAGAGAGATATACCTGCTGGAGCGCGTGCTACAGGTAGGTGCTGCTATGGTGACCAGCGAGCTGAGATAAGGGGGGACTTTACCTAGCAGGGTCTTGTAGATGACCTGGAACCAGTGGGTTTGGCGACGAGTATGAAGCGAGGGCCAGCCAACGAGAGTGTACAGGTCGCAGTGGTGGGTAGTATATGGGGCTTTGGTGACAAAACGGATGGCACTGTGATAGACTGCATCCAATTTATTGAGTAGGGTTTTGGAGGCTATTTTGTAAATGACATCACCGAAGTCGAGGATTGGTAGGATGGTCAGTTTTACAAGGGTATGTTTGGCAGCATGAGTAAAGGATGCTTTGTTGCGGAATAGGAAGCCAATTCTAGATTTGACTTTGGATTGGAGATGTTTGATGTGGGTCTGGAAGGAGAGTTTACAGTCTAACCAGACACCTAGGTATTTGTAGTTGTCCACATATTCTAAGTCAGAGCCGTCCAAAGTAGTGATGTTGGACAGGCGGGCAGGAGCAGGCAGCGATCGGTTGAAGAGCATGCATTTGGTTTTACTTGTATTTAAGAGCAGTTGGAGGCCACGGAAGGAGAGTTGTATGGCATTGAAGCTCGCCTGGAGGGTTGTTAACACAGTGTCAAAAGAAGGGCCAGAAGTATACAGAATAGTGTCGTCTGCGTAGAGGTGGATCAGAGAATCACCAGCAGCAAGAGCGACATCATTGATGTAAACAGAGAACAGAGTCGGTCCAAGAATTGAACCCTGTGGCACCCCCATAGAGACTGCCAGAGGCCCGGACAACAGACCCTCCGATTTGACACACTGAACTCTATCAGAGAAGTAGTTGGTGAACCAGGCGAGGCAATCATTAGAGAAACCAAGGCTGTCGAGTCTGCCAATGAGGATGTGGTGATTGACAGAGTCAAAAGCCTTGGCCAGGTCAATGAATACGGCTGCACAGTATTGTTTCCTATCGATGGCGGTTACGATATCGTTTATGACCTTGAGCGTGGCTGAGGTGCACCCATGACCAGCTCTGAAACCAGATTGCATAGCGGAGAAGGTGTGGTGTGATTCGAAATGGTCGGTAATCTGTTTGTTGACTTGGCTTTCGAAGACCTTAGAAAGGCAGGGTAGGATAGATATAGGTCTGTAGCAGTTAGGGTCAAGGGTGTCCCCCCCTTTGAAGAGGGGGATAACCGCAGCTGCTTTCCAATCTTTGGGGATCTCAGACGACACGAAAGAGAGGTTGAAGAGGCTAGTAATAGGGGTGGCAACAATTTCAGCAGATAGTTTTAGAAAGAAAGGGTCCAGATTATCTAGCCCGGCTGATTTGTAAGGGTCCAGATTTTGCAGCTCATTAAGAACATCAGCTGACTGTATTTGGGAGAAAGAGAAATGGGGAAGGCTTGGGCGAGTAGCAGAGGGGAGGGCAGTGCTGTTGTCCGGGGTAGGGGTAGCCAGGTGGAAAGCATGGCCAGCCGTAGAAAAATGCTTATTGAAATTCTCAATTATAGTGGATTTGTCGGTGGTGACAGTGTTTCCTATCTTCAGAGCGGTTGGAAGCTGGGAGGAGGTGTTCTTATTCTCCATGGACTTTACGGTGTCCCAGAACTTTTTTGAATTTGTGTTGCAGGAAGCAAATTTCTGCTTGAAAAAGCTAGCCTTGGCTGTTCTAACTGCCTGTGTATATTGGTTTCTGGCTTCCCTGAAAAGTTGCATATCACGGGGGCTGTTCGATGCTAATGCAGAACGCCATAGGATGTTTTTCTGTTGGTTAAGGGCAGTCAGGTCAGGAGAGAACCAAGGGCTATATCTGTTCCTGGTTCTAAATTTCTTGAATGGGGCATGCTTATTCAAGATGGTGAGGAAGGCATTTTTAAAAAATGACCAGGCATCCTCTACTGACGGGATGAGATCAATATCCTTCCAGGATACCCCGGCCAGGTCGATTAGGAAGGCCTGCTCGCTGAAGTGTTTCAGGGAGCGTTTGACAGTGATGAGTGGAGGTCGTTTGACCGCTGACCCATTACGGATGCAGGCAATGAGGCAGTGATCGCTGAGATCTTGGTTGAAAACAGCAGAGGTGTATTTGGAGGGCAAGTTTGTTAGGATGATATCTATGAGGGTACCCGTGTTTACGGAATTGGGGTGGTACCTGGTAGGTTCATTGATAATTTGTGTGAGATTGAGGGCATCAAGCTTAGATTGTAGGGTGGCTGGGGTGTTGAGCATGTTCAAATTTAGGTCGCCTAGCAGCACGAGCTCTGAAGATAGATGGGGGGCAATCAGTTCACATATAGTGTCCAGAGCACAGCTGGGGGCAGAGGGTGGTCTATAGCAGGCGGCAACGGTGAGAGACTTGTTTTTAGAGAGGTGGATTTTTAAAAGTAGAAGTTCAAATTGTTTGGGAACAGACCTGGATAGTATAACAGAACTCTGCAGGCAGTCTTTGCAGTAGATTGCAACACCGCCCCCTTTGGCCGTTCTATCTTGTCTGAAAATATTGTAATTGGGGATAAAAATGTCTGAATTTTTGGTGGTCTTTCTAAGCCAGGATTCAGACACGGCTAAAACATCCGGGTTGGTAGAGTGTGCTAAAGCAGTGAACAAAACAAACTTAGGGAGGAGGCTTCTAATGTTAACATGCATGAAGCCAAGGCTATTACGGTTACAGAAGTCATCAAAAGAGAGCGCCTGGGGAATAGGAGTGGAGCCAGGTACTGCAGGGCCTGGATTCACCTCTACATCACCAGAGGAACAGAGGAGAAGTAGGATAAGGGTACGGCTAAAAGCTATGAGAATTGGTCGCCTAGAGCTACTAGAGCAGAGAGTAAAAGGAAGTTTCTGGGGGCGATAAAATAGTTTAAAGGAATAATGTACAGACAAAGGTATGGTAGGATGTGAATACAGTGGAGGTAAACCTAGGTATTGAGTGATGATGAGAGAGATCTTGTCTCTAGAAACATCATTGAAACCAGGTGATGTCATCGCGTATGTGGGTGGTGGAACTGAGAGGTTGGATATGGTATAGAGAGCAGGGCTAGAATCTCTACAGTGAAATAAGCCAATAAACACTAACCAGAACAGCAATGGACAAGGCATATTTACATTAAGGAGAGGCATGCTTAATCGAGTGATCAATAAGGGTCCAGTGAGTAGAGGTTGGTTGGGGTCGTGGCGATCCAGACAGCTGGCCGGGTATATGGCTATCGGTAGCAGCATAGGATGGAGGTCTGTTTGTAGATACCTCGTGCGTTTCCGTCGGTAGGTTCCGTGTAGTGGGGTTTTGTTCAGATAGCAGCCGATAAGACAGCTAACGATTAGCGGGCCTCAGATGAGCGTTCAGGTAACGTCGGGACGGAGGTGCCGGTTGGATAAATCCCTCGGGCAGATAACGTCGGCAGTCAGTCGTGAAGGCCCGGTGGGGTTCCGTATCTGCAGCAGCAACAAAAGAAACGGGTCCGGATGGTGATGGAACTCCTCAGCTGGCTAGCTCCAGCATGATTTGAGTTTGCTCCGGGGTCGACGTAAGCCAATAGTCACACGGTATGCAGCTAGCTAGCTGCGAAATCAAGGTGCAAGTGTCCAGAGCCTGCGGTTGGAATCCGGGGAAACTGAGAGAAAAAAAAAAAAAGTCCCGGAATGCTCCGGTCCGAGTCGCGTTGCACAAAAGTGCCGGTAGATTATCGAGCTAAAGGAATAGCTGATGACCGCAAAACGTGGGCAGCTGAAACACCAACGCTAGCCAGCAAACCGGCTAATTTCGGGGCAGCTACAGATTAGCTTCTGGCTAGCTATCGGAGTAGCTTCTGGTTAGCTTTCAGGCTAGCTTCTGAATTAGCCCCTGGCTATCTTCCACGATGGATTTTCAGATTGAGGTAAATAATACTTATTGTAATTGGTGAAGCGGGTTGCAGGAAAGCTTTTGCAGGAAAGCTTTTGTAGTTGAGTTCTTGGATAATAAAATAAATTAAAGATATGTGAAGAAAAGGTGTAAATATATATATATACAGGACACGACACGACAATACGGAAAAAGACGTCTGAACTGCTAAGCCACCTTCACAACGACTACACATGAAGGCACATGCATGCGTGCCGCCGCTGAAAGCGGAAGCTCATTTTGACATAATACCCATAATTCCTTCATTTGTATCTTTCCTAAATCCCCTTACGAGTCCAAGTTAAGAGAGGGATGGAGTGGAGGAAGATGGCTGCTTTGTCCTTAGATAGTGATAGATGTTATAGCTGTTCCAACAGGTTTGGATCCCACAGAGAGCACTTTGAACATTTAAGTTAATGATTCATTGGGAAGTTATTGTCCTATTTTCACAGGTTCCGAGCATGGTGACAGGATATGATAACTAAGGTTGCAAAAGGAAGGTATATTACTGAAAACTTTCAAAGTTTACCAGTAAACTCCCAGAATTTTGATATCTTTCAAGGATTTTATCACATGTAAAATATATGAAATAAATAAATAAGATAATTTTAAAATAAGATATACAATGACAAAACTGTAAAACATATAATTAACATCCTAAATATAAACCACTGCTGTTTAACATGATCCTAAATATAAACCACTGCTGTTTAACATGATCCTAAATATAAACCACTGCTGTTTAACATGATCCTAAATATAAACCACTGCTGTTTAACATGATCCTAAATATAAACCACTGCTGTTTAACATGATCCTAAATATACACCACTGCTGTTTAACATGATCCTAAATATAAACCACTGCTGTTTAACATGATCCTAAATATAAACCACTGCTGTTTAACATGATCCTAAATATAAACCACTGCTGTTTAACATTATACTAATTATAAACCACTGCTGTTTAACATGATCCTAAATATAAACCACTGCTGTTTAACATGATCCTAAATATAAACCACTGCTGTTTAACATGATCCTAAATATAAACCACTGCTGTTTAACATGAGGGTTTCATGAAATATCCTTTATATTTGTTTTTGACAAACTTTGATTTATTTGACAATGTCAGTATGTATTTGTTGTCAATGTTTTGGCGTCAAACTGGTGGTAGTTGTGAATAAAGTCAATAGTTGGAAGAGTTGCAGAGTTAATAAAAAATAATGCCATTGTTGATTAGATGCTTTTGTCATTAATTAGGCTGTTTTCTCTTGAACCATATGGTCTGTCTACTAGAAACTCATGGACAATATGGACACAGATATACAGAATGAATAATATATATGAATACATTTTCTTAAGTTATTCAAGTATAAAATACCAAAGTTACGATAGATTACTATAGATTTTCTGTTAATTACCACAATTACTGAAGACTCCGGTAAATTTGGTAGTTTTGCAACCTTAATGATAACACAGAGAAATACACATGGCATGGTACAACAGCACATCAGCATGAATGTTGTGTTATAACACAGAGACACAATACATGGCACAGCAACACATCAGCATGAATGTAGTGTTATAACACAGAGACACAATACATGACACAGCAACACATCAGCATGAATGTTGTGTTATAACACAGAGACACAATACATGGCACAGCAACACATCAGCATGAATGTTGTGTTATAACACAGAGACACAATACATGGCACAGCAACACATCAGCATGAATGTTGTGTTATAACACAGAGACACAATACATGGCACAGCAACACATCAGCATGAATGTTGTGTTATAACACAGAGACACAATACATGGCACAGCAACACATCAGCATGAATGTTGTGTTATAACACAGAGACACAATACATGGCACAGCAACACATCAGCATGAATGTTGTGTTATAACACAGAGACACAATACATGACACAGCAACACATCAGCATGAATGTTGTGTTATAACACAGAGACACAATACATGGCACAGCAACACATCAGCATGAATGTTGTGTTACGTTCCCCAGTTTCTGTGTTGTGGGTTTGTGTTTATGTATGTGTGTATTTCAGGAAATGGCTTCCTGGATTCCCCCAAGCAACTGATTAGTCGGCCCCATTGCAGATTGGAGCTTTGATCCCGCCCTCTCGTTAGGGGATACAGCTGTCGGCAATTACCGACTCCTGCTGCAGCTTGAAAAGCCAGAGTTCCTTTGTTAAGAGAGAGAGCTTCTAGGATGTCCTGTGTTGGTTGTTGCTCAGAGACAGTTTTGTTGAAAGTATTTTGTAGCCGCTACTTCTGAGGTATGTCTGTGCCAATAGGACTCATTGTTTTTGATTATTGAAATGGTTCTCTTTACGTTAGTAATTATTCTGTTTTTGTTCCCAGGGGAGGGGAAGTCACCTTGGGAGTGTTTAGGCAAGAGGCCTGCGGGCATACATGTACACGTAGTGTGTACTCTGTCTATGCCACTAGGTAAGACCTGGGCAGACCACGCCCTGTATTTTGGTTAGCGCGCCAGGTGGCGTTAAGAATAAGTAAGTAGTGGGTAGGAGAGGGGGCTCTTTAACTTTAACTTTCTTTGTTTTGGTTCCATCCAGCCCCTTTTCCCCAAATTACCGTGTAAAGGAAGAATAAATTCCCTGTAAACGGTAATATTCTCTGCCTCTGTCATCCTTACCTGCACCTACAGTCACATACCTCCTTCACTCCACCTACAATCACATACCTCTTTCACTCCACCTACAGTCCCATACCTCTTTCACTCCACCTACAATCACATACCTCTTTCACTCCACCTACAATCACATACCTCTTTCACTCCACCTACAGTCCCATACCTCTTTCACTCCACGGGGAGTTGAGATGTAGCAGGGTGTGGCGTTCCCTCCTCCAAGAGGCGTGTGTAACAGTAGGTTTATAACACAGAGACACACGCACACATAGATCGAGGGTGGGGGTGGTGCAATTTTTTCCGCCAACAGACGTCTATATAGGTCTGTTAATACAGGACTAGTAAAGGCCCAGTGTTACAGACGTCTATATAGGTCTGTTAATACAGGACTAGTAAAGGCCCAGCGTTACAGACGTCTATATAGGTCTGTTAATACAGGACTAGTAATACAGGACTAGTAAAGGCCCAGTGTTACAGACGTCTATATAGGCCTGTTAATACAGGACTAGTAAAGGCCCAGTGTTACAGACGTCTATATAGGTCTGTTATTAATACAGGACTAGTAAAGGCCCAGTGTTACAGACGTCTATATAGGTCTGTTAATACAGGACTAGTAAAGGCCCAGTGTTACAGACGTCTATATAGGTCTGTTAATACAGGACTAGTAATACAGGACTAGTAAAAGCCCAGTGTTACAGACGTCTATATAGGCCTGTTAATACAGGACTAGTAAAGGCCCAGTGTTACAGACGTCTATATAGGCCTGTTAATACAGGACTAGTAAAGGTCCAGTGTTACAGACGTCTATATAGGTCTGTTAATACAGGACTAGTAAAGGCCCAGTGTTAGAGACGTCTATATAGGTCTGTTAATACAGGACGAGTAATACAGGACTAGTAAAGGTCCAGTGTTACAGACGTCTATATAGGTCTGTTAATACAGGACTAGTAATACAGGACTAGTAATACAGGACTAGTAAAGGCCCAGCGTTACAGACGTCTATATAGGTCTGTTAATACAGGACTAGTAATACAGGACTAGTAATACAGGACTAGTAATACAGGACTAGTAAAGGCCCAGCGTTACAGACGTCTATATAGGTCTGTTAATACAGGACTAGTAATACAGGACTAGTAAAGGCCCAGCGTTACAGACGTCTATATAGGTCTGTTAATACAGGACTAGTAAAGGCCCAGTGTTACAGACGTCTATATAGGTCTGTTAATACAGGACTAGTAATACAGGACTAGTAAAGGCCCAGTGTTACAGACGTCTATATAGGTCTGTTAATACAGGACTAGTAATACAGGACTAGTAAAGGCCCAGTGTTACAGACGTCTATATAGGTCTGTTAATACAGGACTAGTAAAGGCCCAGTGTTACAGACGTCTATATAGGTCTGTTAATACAGGACTAGTAATACAGGACTAGTAAAGGCCCAGCGTTACAGACGTCTATATAGGTCTGTTAATACAGGACTAGTAATACAGGACTAGTAAAGGCCCAGCGTTACAGACGTCTATATAGGTCTGTTAATACAGGACTAGTAAAGGCCCAGTGTTACAGACGTCTATATAGGTCTGTTAATACAGGACTAGTAATACAGGACTAGTAAAGGCCCAGTGTTACAGACGTCTATATAGGTCTGTTAATACAGGACTAGTAAAGGCCCAGTGTTACAGACGTCTATATAGGTCTGTTAATACAGGACTAGTAATACAGGACTAGTAATACAGGACTAGTAAAGGCCCAGTGTTACAGATGTCTATATAGGTCTGTTAATACAGGACTAGTAATACAGGACTAGTAATACAGGACTAGTAAAGGCCCAGTGTTACAGATGTCTATATAGGTCTGTTAATACAGGACGAGTAAAGGCCCAGTGTTACAGACGTCTATATAGGTCTGTTAATACAGGACTAGTAATACAGGACTAGTAAAAGCCCAGTGTTACAGACGTCTATATAGGTCTGTTAATACAGGACTAGTAATACAGGACTAGTAAAGGCCCAGCGTTACAGACGTCTATATAGGCCTGTTAATACAGGACTAGTAATACAGGACTAGTAAAGGCCCAGTGTTACAGACGTCTATATAGGTCTGTTAATACAGGACTAGTAATACAGGACTAGTAAAGGCCCAGCGTTACAGACGTCTATATAGGTCTGTTAATACAGGACTAGTAAAGGCCCAGTGTTACAGACGTCTATATAGGTCTGTTAATACAGGACTAGTAATACAGGACTAGTAAAGGCCCAGTGTTACAGACGTCTATATAGGTCTGTTAATACAGGACTAGTAATACAGGACTAGTAAAGGCCCAGTGTTACAGACGTCTATATAGATCTGTTAATACAGGACTAGTAAAGGCCCAGTGTTACAGACGTCTATATAGGTCTGTTAATACAGGACTAGTAAAGGCCCAGTGTTACAGACGTCTATATAGGTCTGTTAATACAGGACTAGTAAAGGCCCAGTGTTACAGACGTCTATATAGGTCTGTTAATACAGGACTAGTAATACAGGACTAGTAATACAGGACTAGTAAAGGCCCAGTGTTACAGATGTCTATATAGGTCTGTTAATACAGGACTAGTAATACAGGACTAGTAATACAGGACTAGTAAAGGCCCAGTGTTACAGATGTCTATATAGGTCTGTTAATACAGGACTAGTAAAGGCCCAGTGTTACAGACGTCTATATAGGTCTGTTAATACAGGACTAGTAATACAGGACTAGTAAAGGCCCAGTGTTACAGACGCCTATATAGGTCTGTTAATACAGGACTAGTAAAGGTCCAGTGTTACAGACGTCTATATAGGTCTGTTAATACAGGACTAGTAATACAGGACTAGTAAAGGCCCAGTGTTACAGACGTCTATATAGGTCTGTTAATACAGGACTAGTAATACAGGACTAGTAAAGGCCCAGTGTTACAGACGTCTATATAGGTCTGTTAATACAGGACTAGTAAAGGCCCAGTGTTACAGACGTCTATATAGGTCTGTTAATACAGGACTAGTAATACAGGACTAGTAAAGGCCCAGTGTTACAGACGCCTATATAGGTCTGTTAATACAGGACTAGTAAAGGTCCAGTGTTACAGACGTCTATATACTGTAGGTCGGTTAATACAGGACTAGTAAATGTTGTCATGACGTTGGCTTCTGGGAAGGTTTATGATCCCCCTGATAAATACCTTTCTCCCTTCCCTCTCTCTTGACTCTACAGAGGGACTCTTGAATGACCTTTGTTAAACATAGAGAGTCTGGGAACATCAAACAAGTGGAGGGAAAGGAACCATATTTCGGTAATAGAACCAGTTGAAAATATGTGTTGGTACTTAATGAATATGATGTCAGTTCGGTTGTCATCTGAGACATTATGACTGATGACAGGATGACCTAAACTGTATCTGGGAAAGTCTACACATTATAGTTATCAGATTCACATGGAATTGTTGTGCAATTCAAATATTTAAATATAAAATTATTTTGTGAAAAGATTTAAATGTAATTTTAGCTTCCAAATGAGAGATTTGGGTTTTCATAAGGTTAGGGCTCTGCTCAATCAGTGGCCCGCCCCTGTGAAGAGACATGGGTTATAAACTATGAAACACACCCTTCTCCCTCCACTATATAAGCCCTTGACGAAAATGTAACCTTCTGTTCCGGGTACATTAGGATGACGGTCCGATGTCAGAAGGGTTCAGATAATAACTACAGAACGAAGCCAACCTCAGCGTGAGCTTTGGTTGCGAATGGTATGAACTTTGAACTCTTATTCGCTACAGAAGTGATACCTCCTAGCCGTTGAGTTAGCAGCGGCCGCTGTAAACGTGGGCTAGGAGAGGACAGACAGAGTATCCCGTCTACCACACAACGACGACACTACAACGTTTCCCGTTCACCACCAGAGACACTCTTCAAAGGACAAAGGACTCTGTTGGGCAACACAGCCTTCCATCTACCACCAACCTATTGAAGCGCAGCTCAGAGTAAATATTTATTGCATTTTCCTTTTCCAAATGGGCGGTAATTTAGAATGCATAGGATATTGTATTTACGATAGCACAGCTTCTCCCTTTGTTCCTCAGTCTTCCCGCTCTTTCACTCAAACCCAACCCACTTTTCTTTGTGTAACCAGCTGTCATATCTGCTGTAACGTCCTGACCAGAGTTCTTATGTGTTTTGCTTGTTTAGTGTTGGTCAGGACGTGAGCTGGGTGGGAATTCTATGTTGTGTGTCTAGTTCGTCTGGTTCTATGTTCAGCCTGATATGGTTCTCAATCAGAGACAGCTGTCAATCGTTGTCCCTGATTGAGAATCATATATAGGTGGCTTGTTTTGTGTTGGGGATTGTGGGTGGTTATTTCTTGTCTCTGTGTTTGTGTTCTGCACCAGCTAGGACTGTGACGGTATGTTATTTTGTTGTTTTGTATAGTGTATTGTTTTGTGTTGATTAAATTCATTATGGAAAATTACCACGCTGCGTATTGGTCCTCTGATCCTTCTCGCCTCTCCTCGTCTAAGGAGGAGGACGAAGTAGACTGCCGTTACAGAACCACCCACCAAACAAGGATCAAGCAGCGTGGCAACGGGCAGCAGCGACAGCAGCAGCGGTACCAGGAGGAATGGTCATGGGAGCAAATATTTAACGGAGAAGGACCCTGGGCTAAGGTTGGAGAATATCGCCGCTCTCGGGAAGAGATGGAGGCAGCTAAAGCCCAGGAGCGGTGGTCTGAGGAGGCAGCACGGAAGCGGGGCTGGAAGCCCGTGAAGAAACCCCAAAAATTTCTTGGGGGGGGGCTAAAGGGTAGTGTGGCGAAGGTAGGTAGGAAACCTGCGGCCACTTCCCATGCTTACCGTGGAGAGCGGGAGTACGGGCAGACACCGTGTTATGCGGAAGAGCGCACGGTGTCTCCTGTACGTGTGCATAGTCCGGTGCGGGTTATTCCACCTCCCCGCACTGGGCGGGTTAGATTGAGCATTGAGCCAAGTGCCATGAAGCCGGCTCTACATATCTGGCCTCCAGTACGTCTCCTTGGGCCGGTGTACATGGCACCAGCCTTACGCATGGTGTCCCCGGTTCGCCTACACAGCCCAGTGCGGGTTATTCCACCTCCCCGCATTGGTCGGGCTACGGGGAGCATTCAACCAGGTAAGGTTGGGCAGGCTCAGTGCTCAAGGGAGCCAGTACGCCTGCACGGTCCGGTATATCCGGCGCCACCTTCCCGCTCCAGCCCAGTACCACCAGTGCCTACACCACGCACCAGGCTTCCAGTGCGTCTCCAGAGCCCTGTTCCTCCTCCACGCACTCTCCCTGTTGTGCGTGTCTCCAGCCCAGTACCTCCAGTTCCGGCACCACGCACCAAGCCTCCTGTGCGTCTCCAGAGCCCTGTACGCACTGTTCCTTCTCCCCGCACTCGCCCTGAGGTGCGTGCCCTCAGCCCGGTACCACCAGTGCCGGTACCACGCACCAGGCCTATAGTGCGCATCGAGAGTCCAGTGTGCCCTGTTCCTGCTCCCCGCACTAGCCTTGAGGTGCGTGTCTCCAGTCCGGTACCACCAGTTCCGGCACCACGCACCAGGCCTACTGTGCGCCTCAGCGGGTCAGAATCGGCCGTTTGCCCAACGCCGCCTGCACTGCTCGTCTGTCCAGCGCCGTCTGAGCTGCCTGCCTGCCCAGCGCCGTCTGAACTGTCTGCACTACTCGTCTGCTCAACGCCGCCTGCACTGCTCGTCTGTCCAGCGCCGTCTGAGCTGCCTGCCTGCCCAGCGCCGTCTGAACTGCCTGCACTGCTCGTCTGCTCAACGCCGCCTGCACTGCTCGTCTGCCCAGCGCCGTCTGAGCTGCCTGCACTGCCTGCCTGCCCAGCGCCGTCTGAGCTGCCTGCCTGCCCAGCGCCGTCTGAGCCATCCGTCTGCCCAGCGCCGTCTGAGCCATCCGTCTGCCCAGCTCCGTCGGAGCCATCCGTCTGCCCAGCGCCGTCTGAGCCATCCGTCTGCCCAGCGCCATCTGAGTCATCCGTCTGCCCAGCGCCGTCTGAGCCATCTGTCTGCCCGGCGCCATCTGAGCCATCTGTCTGCCCAGCGCCATCTGAGCCATCCGTCTGCCACGAGCCATTAGAGCCGCCCGTCTGTCCCGAGCCATTAGAGCCGTCCGTCAGTCAGGAGCCGCTAGAGCCGTCCGTCAGTCAGGAGCTGCCAGAGCCGCCAGCCAGTCAGGAGCTGCCAGAGCCGCCAGCCAGTCAGGAGCTGCCAGAGCCGCCAGCCAGTCAGGAGCTGCCAGAGACGCCAGCCAGTCAGGAGCTGCCAGAGACGCCAGCCAGTCAGGAGCTGCCAGAGACGCCAGCCAGTCAGGAGCTGCCAGAGACGCCAGCCAGTCAGGAGCTGCCAGAGCCGCCAGCCAGTCAGGAGCTGCCAGAGCCGCCAGCCAGTCAGGAGCTGCCAGAGCCGCCAGCCAGTCAGGAGCTGCCAGAGCCGCCAGACAGTCAGGAGCTGCCAGAGCCGCCAGCCAGTCAGGAGCTGCCAGAGCTGCCCTACAGTCATGAGCTGCCCTATAGTCATGAGCTGCCCTACAGTCATGAGCTGCCCTATAGTCATGAGCTGCCCTACAGTCATGAGCTGCCCTACAGTCATGAGCTGCCCTACAGTCATGAGCTGCCCTACAGTCATGCGCTGCCCTACAGTCATGCGCTGCCCTACAGTCATGCGCTGCCCTACAGTCATGAGCTGCCCTCCAGTCATGAGCTGCCCTACAGTCATGAGCTGCCCTACAGTCATGAGCTGCCCTCCAGTCATGAGCTGCCCTCCAGTCATGAGCTGCCCTCCAGTCATGAGCTGCCCTACAGTCATGAGCTGCCACCCAGTCCGGAGCTGCCACCCAGTCCGGAGCTGCCACCCAGTACGGAGCTGCCACCCAGTCCGGAGCTGCCACCCAGTCCGGAGCTGCCACCCAGTCCGGAGCTGCCACTCAGTCCGGAGCTGCCATTCAGTCCGGAGCTGCCACTCAGTCCGGAGCTGCCATTCAGTCCGGAGCTGCCATTCAGTCCGGAGCTGCCATTCAGTCCGGAGCTGCCATTCAGTCCGGAGCTGCCATTCGTCCGGAGTTGCCCCTCTGTCCTGAGCTGCCCCTCTGTCCTGAGATACCTCTCTGTCCTGAGCTACCTCTCTGTCCTGAGCTACCTCTCTGTCCTGAGCTACCTCTCTGTCCTGAGCTACCTCTCTGTCCTGAGCTACCTCCTAAATCATGTGGGGGCCTTGGGGAGGATTCTTAGGCCAAGGTCGTGGGCGAGGGTCGCCACTCAAAGGACGCTAAGGAGGGGGACAAAGACAGTGGTGGAGTGGTGTCCTCGTCCACCGCCGGAGCCGCCACCGCGGACAGATGCCCACCCAGACCCTCCCCTTGAGTTTTAGGGGTGCGTTCGGAGTCCGCACCTCAGGGGGGGGGGGTACTGTAACGTCCTGACCAGAGTTCTTATGTGTTTTGCTTGTTTAGTGTTGGTCAGGACGTGAGCTGGGTGGGAATTCTATGTTGTGTGTCTAGTTCGTCTGGTTCTATGTTCAGCCTGATATGGTTCTCAATCAGAGACAGCTGTCAATCGTTGTCCCTGATTGAGAATCATATATAGGTGGCTTGTTTTGTGTTGGGGATTGTGGGTGGTTATTTCTTGTCTCTGTGTTTGTGTTCTGCACCAGCTAGGACTGTGACAGTATGTTCTTTTGTTGTTTTGTATAGTGTATTGTTTTGTGTTGATTAAATTCATTATGGAAAATTACCACGCTGCGTATTGGTCCTCTGATCCTTCTCGCCTCTCCTCGTCTGAGGAGGAGGACGAAGTAGACTGCCGTTACATCTGCTCAGTCCGCTAGGGACGTTTTACTTTATGACGTAATTTGTAATCAAGGTAGGATTCATTCTGTGTATATGTAATTCTGTGTGATTAGTTAGGTATTTAGTAAATAAATAATTAAACCCAATTTTGTATTGGTGATTCAACTTGTTAGCCAGGGTTCGTGAAGATAACCAAGAATTTACAATTTTCAGATGAGACTGATATAAGGTGACGATTAATATTGACTGCTATTGATGTGAAATATTAATAGGTCTTTAAGAGTTTATTCGGAAGATAACTGCTATATAAATATTATTTTGTGGTGCCCCGACTTTCTAGTTAATTACATTTACATGATTAGCTCAATCAGGTAATATTAATTACAGAGAAAGGATTTTATAGAATAGCATGTCATATCACTTAATCCGGCATAGCCAAAGACACGACAATGTCCAGTGTTACAGACGTCTATATAGGTCTGTTAATACAGGACTAGAAAAGGCCCAGTGTTTCAGATGCCTATATAGGTCTGTTAATACAGGACTAGTAAAGGCCCAGTGTTACAGACGTCTATATAGGTCTGTTAATACAGGACTAGTAAAGGCCCAGTGTTACAGACGTCTATATAGGTCTGTTAATACAGGACTAGTAATACAGGAATAGTAAAGGCCCAGTGTTACAGACATCTATATAGGTCTGTTAATACAGGACTAGTAATACAGGACTAGTAATACAGGACTAGTAAAGGCCCAGTGTTAAAGACGTCTATATAGGTCTGTTAATACAGGACTAGTAAAGGCCCAGTGTTACAGACGTCTATATAGGTCTGTTAATACAGGACTAGTAAAGGCCCAGTGTTACAGACGTCTATATAGGTCTGTTAATACAGGACTAGTAAAGGCCCAGTGTTACAGACGTCTATATAGGTCTGTTAATACAGGACTAGTAATACAGGACTAGTAAAGGCCCAGTGTTACAGACGTCTATATAGGTCTGTTAATACAGGACTAGTAAAGGTCTGTTAATACAGGACTAGTAAAGGCCCAGTGTTACAGACGTCTATATAGGTCTGTTAATACAGGACTAGTAAAGGCCCAGTGTTACAGACGCCTATATAGGTCTGTTAATACAGGACTAGTAATACAGGACTAGTAATACAGGACTAGTAAAGGCCCAGTGTTAAAGAAGTCTATATAGGTCTGTTAATACAGGACTAGTAAAGGCCCAGTGTTACAGACATCTATATAGGTCTGTTAATACAGGACTAGTAAAGGCCCAGTGTTAGACGTCTATATAGGTCTGTTAATACAGGACTAGTAATACAGGACTAGTAATACAGGACTAGTAAAGGCCCAGTGTTAAAGACGTCTATATAGGTCTGTTAATACAGGACTAGTAATACAGGACTAGTAATACAGGACTAGTAAAGGCCCAGTGTTAAAGACGTCTATATAGGTCTGTTAATACAGGACTAGTAAAGGCCCAGTGTTACAGACGTCTATATAGGTCTGTTAATACAGGACTAGTAAAGGCCCAGTGTTACAGACCTCTATATAGGTCTGTTAATACAGGACTAGTAATACAGGACTAGTAAAGGCCCAGTGTTAAAGACGTCTATATAGGTCTGTTAATACAGGACTAGTAAAGGCCCAGTGTTACAGACGTCTATATAGGTCTGTTAATACAGGACTAGTAAAGGCCCAGTGTTATAGACGTCTATATAGGTCTGTTAATAGAGGACTAGTAATCCAGGACTAGTAAAAGCCCAGTGTTACAGACGTCTATATAGGTCTGTTAATACAGGACTAGTAATACAGGACTAGTAATACAGGACTAGTAAAGGCCCAGTGTTACAGACGTCTATATAGGTCTGTTAATACAGGACTAGTAAAGGTCTGTTAATACAGGACTAGTAAAGGCCCAGTGTTACAGACGTCTATATAGGTCTGTTAATACAGGACTAGTAAAGGCCCAGTGTTACAGACGTCTGTATAGGTCTGTTAATACAGGACTAGTAAAGGCCCAGTGTTACAGACGTCTATATAGGTCTGTTAATACAGGACTAGTAATACAGGACTAGTAATACAGGACTAGTAAAGGCCCAGTGTTACAGATGTCTATATAGGTCTGTTAATACAGGACTAGTAATACAGGACTAGTAAAAGCCCAGTGTTACAGACGTCTATATAGGTCTGTTAATACAGGACTAGTAAAGGCCCAGCGTTACAGACGTCTATATAGGTCTGTTAATACAGGACTAGTAATACAGGACTAGTAAAGGCCCAGCGTTACAGACGTCTATATAGGTCTGTTAATACAGGACTAGTAATACAGGACTAGTAAAGGCCCAGCGTTACAGACGTCTATATAGGTCTGTTAATACAGGACTAGTAAAGGCCCAGTGTTACAGACGTCTATATAGGTCTGTTAATACAGGACTAGTAAAGGCCCAGTGTTACAGACGTCTATATAGGTCTGTTAATACAGGACTAGTAATACAGGACTAGTAAAGGCCCAGTGTTACAGACGTCTATATAGGTCTGTTAATACAGGACTAGTAAAGGCCCAGTGTTACAGACGTCTATATAGGTCTGTTAATACAGGACTAGTAATACAGGACTAGTAAAGGCCCAGTGTTACAGACGTCTATATAGGTCTGTTAATACAGGACTAGTAATACAGGACTAGTAAAGGTCCAGTGTTACAGACGTCTATATAGGTCTGTTAATACAGGACTAGTAAAGGCCCAGTGTTACAGACGTCTATATAGGTCTGTTAATACAGGACTAGTAATACAGGACTAGTAAAGGTCCAGTGTTACAGACGTCTATATAGGTCTGTTAATACAGGACTAGTAATACAGGACTAGTAAAAGCCCAGTGTTACAGACGTCTATATAGGTCTGTTAATACAGGACTAGTAATACAGGACTAGTAAAAGCCCAGTGTTACAGATGTCTATATAGGTCTGTTAATACAGGACTAGTAATACAGGACTAGTAAAGGCCCAGTGTAACAGACGTCTATATAGGTCTGTTAATACAGGACTAGTAATACAGGACTAGTAAAAGCCCAGTGTTACAGACGTCTATATAGGTCTGTTAATACAGGACTAGTAATACAGGACTAGTAAAGGCCCAGTGTTACAGACGTCTATATAGGTCTGTTAATACAGGACTAGTAATACAGGACTACTAAAGGCCCAGTGTTACAGACGTCTATATAGGTCTGTTAATACAGGACTAGTAAAGGCCCAGTGTTACAGACGTCTATATAGGTCTGTTAATACAGGACTAGTAATACAGGACTAGTAAAGGCCCAGTGTTACAGATGTCTATATAGGTCTGTTAATACAGGACTAGTAAAGGCCCAGTGTTACAGATGTCTATATAGGTCTGTTAATACAGGACTAGTAAAGGCCCAGCGTTACAGACATCTATATAGGTCTGTTAATACAGGACTAGTAATACAGGACTAGTAATACAGGACTAGTAATACAGGACTAGTAATACAGGACTAGTAATACAGGACTAGTAATACAGGACTAGTAAAGGCCCAGTGTTACAGATGTCTATATAGGTCTGTTAATACAGGACTAGTAAAGGCCCAGTGTTACAGACGTCTATATAGGTCTGTTAATACAGGACTAGTAAAGGCCCAGTGTTACAGACGTCTATATAGGTCTGTTAATACAGGACTAGTAATACAGGACTAGTAAAGGCCCAGTGTTACAGACGTCTATATAGGTCTGTTAATACAGGACTAGTAATACAGGACTAGTAAAGGCCCAGTGTTACAGACGTCTATATAGGTCTGTTAATACAGGACTAGTAAAGGCCCAGTGTTACAGACGTCTATATAGGTCTGTTAATACAGGACTAGTAATACAGGACTAGTAAAAGCCCAGTGTTACAGACGTCTATATAGGTCTGTTAATACAGGACTAGTAATACAGGACTAGTAAAGGCCCAGTGTTACAGACGTCTATATAGGTCTGTTAATACAGGACTAGTAATACAGGACTAGTAAAGGCCCAGTGTAACAGACGTCTATATAGGTCTGTTAATACAGGACTAGTAATACAGGACTAGTAAAGGCCCAGTGTTACAGACGTCTATATAGGTCTGTTAATACAGGACTAGTAATACAGGACTAGTAAAGGTCCAGTGTTACAGACGTCTATATAGGTCTGTTAATACAGGACTAGTAAAGGCCCAGTGTTACAGACGTCTATATAGGCCTGTTAATACAGGACTAGTAATACAGGACTAGTAATACAGGACTAGTAAAAGCCCAGTGTTACAGACGTCTATATAGGTCTGTTAATACAGGACTAGTAATACAGGACTAGTAAAGGCCCAGTGTAACAGACGTCTATATAGGTCTGTTAATACAGGACTAGTAATACAGGACTAGTAAAGGCCCAGTGTTACAGACGTCTATAGAGGTCTGTTAATACAGGACTAGTAATACAGGACTAGTAAAGGCCCAGTGTTACAGACGTCTATATAGGTCTGTTAATACAGGACTAGTAAAGGCCCAGTGTTACAGACGTCTATATAGGTCTGTTAATACAGATATGTTCTAGATAGCACCTTTTCTTCTAAGAGTGTACATTACACCATAAGTTTTAACAGATAAGCAAGTTGGAGTCTGATATTGGACCAGGTCTCTTGTAAAAGAGATGTAATCTCAATGAGAAAAACCTGCATAAAATGTTTTTTTTTTAAAGTTAGCTTACACTCTCTCTCTCTCTCTCTCTCTCTCTCTCTCTCTCTCTCTCTCTCTCTCTCTCTCTCTCTCTCTCTCAATCTCTACAGAAAGGAGAGCAATGCATTTTTTAAAGGCTTCTACACACAGCAGAAGGAACACGTCAGAGCTTCTCCTGTCCTGCACCATTACACATTATACCAGTACTAGTTACTCACAGTGAGAAACGTTGTTTAGTCTTGAAGGAACACACTCCGGTTATGTTCAGCAACTATGTCCAACTCCTGTACTAGACTCTAACATAAATGGATTACTGATGCACCACTCCAGCTAGCAGAGCTTGTACCTGTCCTGTCACTATCTGCTGGTTAGACCTATTTACGGTAATTCTCTGAATGCTTCTTCCTCTCGGAGATACACAGAATGCTTTACACAATGTGTCTCCATGCTCGTGTGTGAGCGTGTGTGACAGTCAAGTTATTTGCCTTGGTGCTGAACCTGAGTAGGCATGAACATGTTTGGCAAGCTGCAGCCTGTACACACACAGACAGGGAGGAACTCATGATCAAGATGTACCTACTGTACGCAACAGTTTAGCTATGACCTGCTCGGTATTTAGCTATGACCCACTCGGTATTTAGCTATGACCCGCTCGGTCTTTAGCTATGACCCGCTCTGTATTTAGCTATGACCCGCTCGGTCTTTAGCTATGACCCGCTCGGTCTTTAGCTATGACCCACTCGGTATTTAGCTATGACCCGCTCGGTCTTTAGCTATGACCCGCTCTGTATTTAGCTATGGCCCGCTCAGTATTTAGCTATGACCCGCTCGGTATTTAGCTATGGCCCGCTCTGTATTTAGCTATGGCCCGCTCGGTATTTAGCTATGGCCCGCTCGGTATTTAGCTATGACCCATCTCGGTCTTTAGCTATGACCCATCTCGGTCTTTAGCTATGGCCCGCTCGGTATTTAGCTATGGCCTGCTCGGTATTTAGCTATGGCCCGCTCGGTATTTAGCTATGACCCGCTCGGTATTTAGCTATGACCCATCTCGGTCTTTAGCTATGGCCCGCTCGGTCTTTAGCTATGACCCACTCGGTATTTAGCTATGACCCGCTCGGTCTTTAGCTATGACCCACTCGGTATTTAGCTATGACCCGCTCGGTCTTTAGCTATGGCCCGCTCGGTATTTAGCTATGACCCGCTCGGTATTTAGCTATGACCCATCTCGGTCTTTAGCTATGGCCCGCTCGGTCTTTAGCTATGGCCCGCTCGGTATTTAGCTATGACCCGCTCGGTATTTAGCTATGACCCATCTCGGTCTTTAGCTATGGCCCGCTCTGTATTTAGCTATGGCCTGCTCGGTATTTAGCTATGACCCGCTCAGTATTTAGCTATGACCCGCTTGGTATTTAGCTATGGCCCGCTCAGTATTTGGCTATGACCCGCTTGGTATTTAGCTATGGCCCGCTCGGTCTTCTGGAAAGTACAAGTTGCCCCTTCGGATTCAATAACTCATTATGTACTTTGTTTGGTTAATGATCCATGTGAACGTATCATTTATGGCAATTATATTGTTTAATATGATACGCTTTGTTAACTATCATTTGTTAGTAATCACTAATATTCACAATGTTATATTAACTACCCTGTTGAATCTGCTAGATGTGTACAGTACCTGTACCTCTATAACTCATGCAAGTTGATGTCTGTTTTTGTCTAAAGTCAATACAAAAGAAACCTCTCTCTCACAGATCTCAACTGTAGATACTGTCTGTCTGTCTGTCTGTCTGTCTGTCTGTCTGTCTGTCTGTCTGTCTGTCTGTCTGTCTGTCTGTCTGTCTGTCTGTCCACAGCTCAACAGGCAGACAGCTCAACAGACAGACAGCTCAACAGACAGACAGCTAAACAGACAGTTCCACAGACAGACAGCTCAACAGACAGACAACTCAACAGACAGTTCAACAGACAGACAGTTCAACAGACATACAGTTCAACAGACAGACAGCTCCACAGACAGACAGCTCAATAGACAGTTCCACAGACAGACAACTCAACAGACAGACAACTCAACAGACAGACAGACAGACAGTTCTTACAGACAGACAGCTCAACAGACAGACAGCTCAACAGACAGTTCCACAGACAGACAGCTCAACAGACAGACAACTCAACAGACAGTTAAACAGACAGACAGATCAACAGACAGACAGTTCAACAGACAGACAGTTCAACAGACAGACAGCTCAACAGACAGTTCCACAGACAGACAGCTCAACAGATAGACAGCTCAACAGACAGACAGCTCCACAGACAGACAGCTCCACAGACAGTTAAACAGACAGACAGCTCAACAGACAGACAGCTCAACAGACAGACAGCTCAACAGACAGTTCCACAGACAGGCAGCTCAACAGACAGACAGCTCAATAGAAAGACAGCTCAACAGACAGACAGCTCCACAGACAGACAGCTCCACAGACAGTTGCAGACAGACAGCTCAACAGACAGACAGCTCAACAGACAGACAGCTCAAAAGACAGACAGCTCAACAGACAGACAGCTCAACAGACAGACAGCTCAACAGACAGTTCCACAGACAGGCAGCTCAACAGACCGACAGCTCAACAGACCGACAGCTCAACAGACAGACAGCTCAAAAGACAGACAGCTCAATAGACTGACAGCTCAACAGACAGACAGTTAAACAGACAGACAGCTCAACAGACAGACAGTTCAACAGACAGACAGCTCAACAGACAGACAGCTCAACAGGTAGACAGCTCAACAGGTAGACAGCTCAACAGACAGTTAAACAGACAGACAGCTCAACAGACAGACAGTTCAACAGACAGACAGTTCAACAGACAGACAGCTCAACAGACATACAGTTCAACAGACAGACAGTTCAACAGACAGAGAGTTCAACAGACAGACAGCTCGGCAGACAGTTAAACAGACAGACAGCTCAACAGACAGACAGCTCAACAGACGGACAGCTCAACAGACGGACAGCTCAACAGAAAGACAGTTCCACAGACAGACAGCTCAACAGACAGACAGCTCAACAGACAGACAGCTCAACAGTGGAATTTCACTGGGGTAAAATAAAATCTGTAGCAGTGGATCTTGAATGACGGTGTGTGTGTGTGTGTGTGTGTGTGTGTGTGTGTGTGTGTGTGTGTGTGTGTGTGTGTGTGTGTGTGTGTGTGTGTGTGTGTGTGTGTGTGTGTGTGTGTGTGTGTGTGTGTGTGTGTGTGTGCGTGCGTGTGTGTGTGTGTCTGAGGGTAGGGATGCTTTCTCACTATGAGGTCAGCGATAACCTACCTGAAGCTTTTTTTTGTTATTGTGACACATCAAGTAAATAAAAACAATGTTTAAAGCCAGGACCCAGTTTCAAGCCAGGACCCAGTTTCAAGCTAGGACCCAGTTTCAAGCCAGGACCCAGTTTCAAGCCAGGACCCAGTTTCAAGCCAGGACCCAGTTTCAAGCTAGGACCCAGTTTCAAGCTAGGACCCAGTTTCAAGCTAGGACCCAGTTTCAAGCTAGGACCCAGTTTCAAGCCAGGATCCAGTTTCAAGCTAGGACCCAGTTTCAAGCCAGGACCCAGTTTCAAGCCAGGACCCAGTTTCAAGCTAGGACCCAGTTTCAAGCTAGGACCCAGTTTCAAGCTAGGACCCAGTTTCAAGCTAGGACCCAGTTTCAAGCTAGGACCCAGTTTCAAGCTAGGACCCAGTTTCAAGCTAGGACCCAGTTTCAAGCTAGGACCCAGTTTCAAGCCAGGACCCAGTTTCAAGCTAGGACCCAGTTTCAAGCTAGGACCCAGTTTCAAGCTAGGACCCAGTTTCGAGCTAGGACCCAGTTTCGAGCTAGGACCCAGTTTCGAGCTAGGACCCAGTTTCAAGCTAGGACCCAGTTTCAAGCTAGGACCCAGTTTCAAGCCAGGACCCAGTTTCAAGCCAGGACCCATCAGAAATCAATCACAACCTACAGTAGGCTGCGACCCACAAGGAATCAACTCAAACCAGGAGTGAGTCCCAACCCACCGCTCGGAAAACACTGCTCCATATCACATACACATAACTACTCTCCACATCTGACACACACACATGACAAGGACAGGGACAGGACAAGCTCACAAATATCTTTAGGCTTTTATGTGGAAGTAAATTGACAAATGTACAATGACCCAAATGTTGCACCGTTCAACCTTTTTCACCCCCCACCCTTCCCCAATACATCACAACCCCCCAATACACACAAACGTTACTGTAACCTACACTACAACCCCCCAAAACACACAAACGTTACTGTAACCTACACTACAACCCCCCAATACACACAAACGTTACTGTAACCTACACTACAACCCCCCAAAACACACAAACGTTACTGTAACCTACACTACAACCACCCAATACACACAAATGTTACTGTAACCTACACTACAACCCCCCAAAACACACAAACGTTACTGTAACCTACACTACAACCACCCAATACACACAAACGTTACTGTAACCTACACTACAACCACCCAATACACACAAACGTTACTGTAACCTACACTACAACCCCCCATTACACACAAACGTTACTGTAACCTACACTACAACCCCCCAATACACACAAACGTTACTGTAACCTGTGATCACAGGTATAAACATCAACGCTGAGGCTCACCTGACTGACTGGCGATGAGCAGACCCTCCTGGGTAAATCATAAAAACAAAGCACACATACAACCTGAATGAACAGATGATTAAGGAGATCTTAAACAAGTCCAGTCGGACAGATGGCAGCCATTTCCCCCCCTCTCTGTGGAATAGAGGTTTGTGTGGGTGGTGCGAGAGGTGAGAAAGTGGGATTAATGTCTTACCTGCTCCAAAAACAAAGTGTATTAATGATTGCCTTGAACTTAACTTCTTAACCCCAGGCCGGATCCCTGCTCTCTGCTCTGGGACTAGCTCTGTCAACACACTGGCCCACCTGGATGATTAACCAGCTGTCACGGATAGAGGTGTGAGTGAGACCCTCTCACCTGTTCAAGTTCAAATTTCAACTTTATTTGTCCCAGAAGGCAATTGGTTTTGCAGTAAGGAGCACATGAGACACCTGAACACCTTTACAAATGCACATACAGACGGGTCTTTCAATATACTAGGGTACCAGTGAGGATATCCTACACTGGACAACTTTATACAGCTGTTGAGAAGTCATTGATAGTAATCTGACAATGTTTTTCATGTCATTTCATTAAGAAATGTATAAGAGGATCATAGCTATATTCAATCAAATTCACGAGTCAAATCAAATTAAATCAAATTGTATTAGTCCCATGCTACGAATACAACAGGTGTAGACCTTACAGTGAAATTCTTACTTACAAGCCCCTAACCAACAATGCAGTTAAAAAAATATGAATAAGAATAAGAAATAAAAGTAACAAGTATTTAAAGAGCAGCAGTAAAATAACAATAGCAAGACTATATACAGGGGGGGTACCGGTACAGAGTCAATGTACAGGGGCACTGGTTAGTCGAGGTAATTGAGGTAATATGTACATGTAGGTAGAGTTATTAAAGTGGCTATGCATAGATGATAACAACAGAGAGTAGCAGCGACGTAAAATAATGTGGGGGGGGGGGGGGGGGCAATGCAAATAGTCTGGGTAGCCATTTGATTAGATGTTCAGGAGTCTTATGGCTTGGGAGTAGAAGCTGTTTAGAAGCTTCTTGGACCTAGACTTGGCGCTCGGGTACCAATTGCGGTGCGGTAGCAGAGAGAACAGTCTATGACTAGGGTGGCTGGAGTCTTTGACAATTTTTAGGGTCTTCCTCTGACACCGCATGGTATAGAGGTCCTGGATAGCAGGAAGCTTGGCCCCAGTGATGTACTGGGCCGTACGCACTACCCTCTGTAGTGCCTTGTGGTCGGAGGCCGAGCAGTTGCCAAACCAGGCAGTGATGCAACCAGTCAGGATGCTCTCGATAGTGCAGCTGTAGAACCTTTTGAGGATCTGAGGACCCATGCCAAATCTTTTCAGTCTCCTGATGGGGAATAGGTTTTGTCATTCCCTCTTCACGGCTGTCATGGTGCGTTTGGACCATGTTTGTTTGTTGGTGATGTGGACACAAACAAACTTGAAGCTCTCAACCTGCTCCACTACAGCCCCGCTGATGAGAATGGGGGAGTGCTAGGTCCTCCTTTTCCTGTAGTCCACAATCATCTCCTTTGTCTTGATCACGTTGAGGGAGAGGTTGTTGTCCTGGCACAACACGGCCAGGTCTCTGACCTCCTCCCTATAGGATGTCTCGTCGTTGTCTGTGATCAGGCCTACCACTGTTGTGTCATCTGCAAACTTAATGATGGTGCTGGAGTCGTGCCTGGCCGTGCAGTCATGAGTGAACAGGGAGTACGGGATGGGACTGAGCATGGACCCCTGAGGGGCCCCCGTGTTGAGGATCAGAATTGCGGATGTGTTGTTACCTACCCTTACCACCTGGGGGTGGCCCGTCAGGAAGTCCAGGATTCAGTTGCAGAGGGAGGTATTTAGTCCCAGGGTCCTTAGCTTATTGATGAGCTTTGAGAGCACTATGGTGTTGAGCGCTGAGCTGTAGTCAATGAATAGCATTCTCACGTAGGTGTTAATTTTGTCCAGGTGGGAAAGGGCAGTGTGGAGTGCAATAGAGATTGCATCATCTGTGGATCTGTTGGGGCGGTATGCAAATTGGAGTGGGTCTAAGGTTTCTGGGATAATGGTGTTGATGTGAGCCATGACCAGCCTTTCAAAGCACTTCATGGCTACAGACGTGAGTGCTATGGGTCGGTAGTCATTTATGCAGGTTACCTTAGTGTTCTTGGGCACAGGGAGTATGGTGGTCTGCTTAAAACATGTTGGTATTATAGACTCAAGACAGGGAGAGGTTGAAAATGTCAGTGAAGACACTTGCCAGTTGGTCAGCACATGCGCATTCGTACACGTCCTTGTAATCCGTCTGGCCCTGCGACCTTGTGAATGTTGACCTGTTTAAGATCACACAGTCGTCCGGAACAGCTGGTGCTCTCATGCATGTTTCAGTGTTATTTGCCTCGAAGCGAGCATAGAAGTAGTTTAGATCGTCTGGTAGGCTTGTGTCACTGGGCAGCTCTTGGCTGTGCTTCCCTTTGTAGTCTGTAATAGTTTGCAAGCCCAGCCACATCCAACGAGTGTCGGAGCCGGTGTAGTATGATTCGATCTTAGTCCTGTAGTGAAGCTTTGCCTGTTTGATGGTTCATCGGAGGGCATAGCGGGATTTCTTATAAGCTACCGGATTAGAGTCCCGCTCCTTGAAAGCGGCAGCTCTAGCCTTTAGCTCAGTGCGGATGTTGCCTGTAATCCATGGCTTCTGGTTGGGGTATGTACGTATGGTCACTGTTGGGACGACATCATCGATGTACTTATTGATGAAGCCAATGACGGAGGTGGTATACTCCTCAATGCCATCGGAAGAATCCCGGAACATATTCCAGTCTGTGCTAGCAAAACAGTCCTGTAGCTTAGCATCTGCTTCATCTGATCACTTTCTTATTGACCGAGTCACTGGTGCTTCCTGCTTGAATTTTTTCTTGTAAGCAGGAATCAGGAAGATAGAATTATGGTCAGATTTGCCAAATGGAGGACGAGGGAGAGCTTTGTACGCATCTCTGTGTGTGGAGTAAAGGTGGTCCAGAGTTTTTTTCCCTCTGGTTGCACATTTAACATGCTGATAGAAATTTGGTAAAACGGATTTAAGTTTCCCTGCATTAAAGTCTCTGGCCACTAGGAGCACCGCCTCTGGATGAGCTTTTTCCTCAGTCGATTTAAAACCTATGTTTAATCCTTTATCATAGTTGGTATCTTGATGGATTTGTCCAAAATCGTGTGACATAAAACATTACTTTTCTGTCCTTGCGTTTATGGCAGTGTAAGTTGTCGTTATATCATATATTAAGCATTAATCAGTTAAATTAGACATTGAACCCTGTAAGAATCCTGGCTCTAGCAGTCAGACAGTTTTTTGTATAGAGATCTCAGACATGTCTTCTTTTGTTACTTGGTGAAAACAGTTTTCATGGGCACACAAATCCAAAGTAATAAATGCGATTGCAAATAAAATGCTTCTAACCAAAAGAGTCCCCTAATTACCTTGATAAGTAAAACCTAAATCCATACTGTCATTAATGTGGTTGATCAATAATTATGCATAATACTTATTCGATGCACATTTGGTGTCCAGCTGACTAGTTACACTATGATATTTTCACATTATTATCTGATTTAGGAAGGAATTTTCAGAATGACAGTCAAGTGACCAACAGCTGTTGTGACAGCGCATGAGATGCAGCATCAGCCCAAGTGACCAACAGCTGTTGTGACAGCACATGAGATGCAACATCAGCCCAAGTGACCAACAGCTGTTGTGACAGCACATGAGATGCAGCAACAGCCCAAGTGACCAACAGCTGTTGTGACAGCACATGAGATGCAGCATCAGCCCAAGTGACCAACAGCTGTTGTGACAGCACATGAGATGCAGCAACAGCCCAAGTGACCAACAGCTGTTGTGACAGCACATGAGATGCAGCATCAGCCCAAGTGACCAACAGCTGTTGTGACAGCACATGAGATGCAACATCAGCCCAAGTGACCAACAGCTGTTGTGACAGCACATGAGATGCAGCAACAGCCCAAGTGACCAACAGCTGTTGTGACAGCACATGAGATGCAGCATCAGCCCAAGTGACCAACAGCTGTTGTGACAGCACATGAGATGCAACATCAGCCCAAGTGACCAACAGCTGTTGTGACAGCACATGAGATGCAGCAACAGCCCAAGTGACCAACAGCTGTTGTGACAGCACATGAGATGCAGCATCAGCCCAAGTGACCAACAGCTGTTGTGACAGCACATGAGATGCAACATCAGCCCAAGTGACCAACAGCTGTTGTGACAGCACATGAGATGCAGCAACAGCCCAAGTGACCAACAGCTGTTGTGACAGCACATGAGATGCAGCAACAGCCCAAGTGACCAACAGCTGTTGTGACAGCACATGAGATGCAGCAACAGCCCAAGTGACCAACAGCTGTTGTGACAGCGCATGAGATGCAACATCAGCCCAAGTGCTGGAAGAAAGGTGTTCATGAGGAATGACCAGAATATTTACGTGTCTCATTCATTACGCTGGTGAAGACAGGGTCTTGTTAGATTAACAGAGAAAGCATCAAGGGGGACAGGGGGATACATAGTCAGTTGTACAACTGAAGGCCTTCAACTGAAATGTGTCTTTTGCATTTAACCCAACCCCTCTGAATCAGAGAGGTGCTGTCACACTTAATCGACATCCACGTCTTCGGCACCCGGGGAACGGTGGGTTAACTGCCTTGCTCAGGGGCAGAACGACAGATTTTTACCTTGTCAGCTCGGGGATTTGATCCAGCAACCACTAGGCTACCTGAAGCCCCCATAATGAGTTCATGTTTTCATATGTTTTTGTGCCTCTGATTGGACACCGAGTCTACCGTGCACAATTGTGTAGGATAGACTATTGTGTAGGACAGACTATTGCACAACACCCAATGCCATTCCTATGAATTATTCTGCTAACCTAGTCTCAGAACATTTTGTATTATTATGTACGTAAATCCGAGACTCTCCATTTAGTATGATATGTTACGTTTTGTATGGTATGTATTAATTTGTGCATGTCCATCACCCATTTCGTATTATATGTTACGCATTACAATCCATATTACACAGTATGTTACAAATTTGCAAAACGTACAATATATTAAGAATTTGCTAAATGTACAATATGTTAAGAATTTTTTAAACATATGATATGTTATGAATTCTAGCTAGGTGGCTAGCTGGCTAACGTTAGCTAGGCTATGGTTTAGGGATTTCGGGGGAGGGTTAGGGTTAAGTTCAGGAGTTAGGTTAAAGAGTTGAAGTTAGGGTTAGGGGAAGGGTTAGCTAGAATTGGTAAAGGTTAGGGGAAGGGTTTTCTAACATGCTAAGTAGTTTCAAAGTAGTTAAAAAGTAGTAAGTAGTTGAAAAGTTGCTAATTAGCTAAAAAATCTTTGTTCTTGATGAGATTTGCACTCGGAACCTTTGGGTTGCTAGACATTCACATTATACCATATCAAACATAACATGTCATACTTATCTGAGTGTCCTGGATTTACATTTACTATGTTAGGTCAAGTCTATGAGACCAGGTTGATTCTGGATATAATGACACTAAATTACAAAGAATATTGGGCTTATTGGACAATATAATCTGGTACATAAAAATTTAAAATAAATGTCATTTTCCATGTTACACCTGCAATTTTAAACAATACAATGGGCTTGAAGTAGCCTACTTGAACATAAATTTGGAGCTCAGAAATGTAAGTACTGTAATAGGCCTATATTGAAAATCAGACATTTCCTCAATTTGATGCTTTAAAGGTCCTTGTAATTATTGTAGCCTGTTTCTAAGGTATCTTGCTCCCTTATAATTATCCGCGGTTTCAATTTTTATCCGTTTTTGTGAGAGATGGAGCCACTTTCGTTATTTTCTTGCTGCTTCAATTGAAGGGTGTGGCGCTTCTCTGTTGCGGTAAAACCACGTGCGGTTACTATGACGATTATAACGTCTAATATTGGCTTCAACTTTGCTTTCAAAAAAAAAACTTCCATTAAAAAAGGAACCTATTTTTTTGGTAACTTTCTCATTATAAAAACAGCCATGGTAAGATTCAAATGGTGAGATTAATGCTATTCATGGCTTTCTTATGTGTATTTGCGTTGGCCTCAAAGCATACAGAAAAATCGCCATACATGCATCCAATCTATTTAGCCTGGCAATGTCCAAATTATTCTCACATATTTTAGAATATAATAATAATTTGAATATCAATTCTTTGGCAAGTCCTAAAAAATGCATTATTCTTAAAGTGGTATTTATTTTGACACTTTTTGCATACTTGGGGGGTGGGGTGTTTATTAGGCCCTATATGTACAATTCTATAAATTATACAATTGTATAAGACTGCGTTCCTTAAACGTCTTATGGCTGCAATCCTGCTACCGGGATCGATATGACAACAGCCAGTGAAAGTGCAGGGCGCCAAATTCAAACAACAGAAATCTCATAATTAAAATTCCTCAAACATACATGTGTTTTATATCATTTTAAAGGTAATCTTGTTGTTAATCCCACTAAAGTGTCCGATTTCAAATATGCTTTTCAGCGAAAGCACTACAAACGATTATGTTAGGTCACCACCAAACCACAATAAGCACAGCCATTTTTCCAGCGAAAGATAGCAATCAGAAAAAGCAGAAATAGAGATAAAATTAATCACTAACCTTTGATTATCTTCATCAGATGACACTCATAGGACTTCATGTTACACAATACATGCATGTTTTGTTTGATAAAGTTCATATTTATATAAAAAAATCGGAGTTTACATTGGCGCGTTACATTCACTAGTTCCAAAAACATCAAGTGATTTTGCATAGCCACATCGTTTCAACAGAAATACTCATCATAAATGTAGATGATAATGCAAGTTATACACATGGAATTATAGATATACCTCTCCTTAATGCAACCGCTGTGTCAGATTTTTAAAAAACTTACGGAAAAAGCAAATCATGCAATAATCTGAGACGGAGCTCAGAACAATAGCCAAATTAGCCGCCATGTTGGACTCAACAGAAACCAGAAAATACATGATAAATGTTTCCTTACCTTTGATGAACTTCATCAGAATGCAGTCCTAGGAATCCCAGGTCCACGTAGCTACTTTGGTTAGCGCGTTTGGTAAACGATTCCAAAGTCACAAAGCGCGTCTACTATAACGTGACGAAATGTCCAAAAGTTCCATAACAGTCAGTAGTAACATGTCAAACGATGTACTGAATCAATCTTTAGAATGTTAACATACATCTTGCATAACGTTCCAACCGGAGAATTAGATTGACTTCAGTTGAGCGATGGATCGGAGCTGCCTATCATGTGAACGCGCATGGTCAAAGCATGGTCAGCTCGTGGCAGTGGTGAATCATTCCTGTCTCCTTCGGCCCCCCTTCACATTAGAGTCATCGGACAAAGTTCTATTGACTGTTGACATCTAGTGGAAGCCGTAGGAAGTGAAAACTCATCAATATCTCGCTGTAATTTCAATGAGAGCTTGGTTGAAAATCTAGCACCCTCAGAAAAAATCCAAACAGGAAGTGGAACTTCTCATGTTTTTGCCTGCCATATGAGTTCTGTTATACTCACAGACATAATTCAAACAGTTTTAGAAACTTCAGAGTGTTTTCTATCCAATACTAATAATAATATGCAAATATTAGCAACTATGACTGAGGAGCAGGCCGTTTCCTCTGGGCACCTCTGTGCACCTTTCATCCAAGCTACTCAATACTGCCCCCGCAGCCATAAGAAGTTAAAAATTACAATTAAGTGCTTGAAAAAGTCTCGGAATGTCCTTGAATTTGACTTGCTAATGTCTGTAGGAACCCAGCTTTAAGGATGTACAGGGCTGTGAAAAGTATTTTCCCCCTTTCTGATTTTCTCTATTTTTGCATATTTTTTATACTGAATGTTATCAGATATTCAAACAAAATCTAAAATTAGATGAAGTGAACCTGAGTTTACAGATAACCAAAAAAAAGCGACTTATTTTGTTTATTTAATTAACAAAGTTATGCAACACCCAATGCCCCTGTGTAAAAAAGTATTTGCCCTCTTACACTCAATAACTGGTTGTTCCACCTTTAGCTGCAAGGATGCAACCAAATGCTTTCTGTAGTTGTTGATCAGTCTCTCACATTGCTGTGTAGGAATTTTGGCCCACTCTTGCATGCAAAACTGCTTTATCTCAGCGTCATTTGTGTGTTTTCAAACATGAACCGCTCGTTTCAAATCCTACCACAACATCTCAATTGGGATTAGGTCTGGACTTTGACTAGGCTATTCCAAAACTTCAAATGTTTGCTTTTAAGACATTTTCATGTAGATTTGATTGTGTTTTGGATCATTGTCCAGCTGCGCTTCAGCTTCAGCTCACAGATGGATGGTCTGACATTCTCCTGTAGAATTATCTGATACAGAGAATAATTCATGGTTCCTTCTAGTAAGTCAAGACGTCCAGGTCCTGAGACAGCAAAGCATCCCCAAACCATCACACTACCATCACCATGCTTGACCGTTGGTATGGGGTTCTTACTGTGGAATGCAGTGTTTGATTTTCGCCAGGCATAATGGGACCCATGTCATCCAAAAAGTTAACTTAAGTTTGTCAAAAAACAACTGGAAGCACCTGGATGATCACCAAGACTCTTGGAAGAATATTCTATGCACAAATGATTCAAAAGTATAACTCTTTGGACGACATGGGTCACATTGGGCCTTGTGAAGACCAAACACTGGGAAATTGACAATTCATGTTGCTGTCCTCTCAACTGTACCATATCTTTCACGTCGGAGATTGATACAGGTGCCAACTCATTACATGGACTTCAAACAATCTCAATTGTAATGCATTCCTTTAACTGTTGGCTCATTGGAGTGTAGTGCCCTACTAAACCACTGGGGCTGGGATTGTATGTGTGTGTGGTACATGTTTTACTATACCTGTGAGTACCAAAAGTCCTCACAAGAACAGTAAATCAACTAAAATTCAGAGAAGTGAGAACAATGTGCTGGTCCTCACTTGTAAAAATGCTATTTTAGGCTTAGGGGGTAGGTATAGGGTTAGGTTAGGGTTAGAATTGGGGTTAGCATTAGGTTATGGTTAGCATTAGGGTTAGGGGTAAGGGAAAATATGATTTTGAATGGGAATCAATTGTTGGTTCCCAAAAAGTCCTCACAAGTAAAGTATGGCATAGATATGTGTCTGTGTGTGTTTGACTTGGACTGAAACAAAGAGCGTAAATTCATGAAGGGCGAAAATCTATATATCTGGGATTGGCATGTCTGGCCGATCTGGCTTTTCTACCTTCAATCGATGTTTCCTCGATCGACTACACTTTCTTGTTGCTATGCAGGTCCAGATACGCAGCCAGTCTCCTTGCGAAGCAGCAACGGCGTATTGTCTGTCACGACAAGGGGGCGTTAGTTTAACGTAAAACCACCATTCGTTTATGGTTTTCCTCCCCCCTATTACAAGAGCTACATATTCGGATTTTAATGCTAGCGGTTTAAAACAAGAAAGGACTGTTATAGAGCTATGTAAAAAATAAAATAAAGGAACGTTTCTGGCGCTGTTTGATGTGCCTTTACCCCCATCAACACAGGGTGGTGCAGTTGTGCGTCATTACGCAGGGAAGCCTCCACACCTCTGGCCTCAATTGGTTTCCCCATCATTTCCCAGTCCTCTCTGAAACCCGCCTGCAGTGTTGTCCCGACGAAGTCTGTTAGTATAGAGTTGGTTTAGCCAGCGTTCGCTTTAATTCTTTAATTGGCAGAGTCCAAATCTGACTGTAATTTTCATATCTTCCCTCCGTGGAGACTTGACGAATTATCCAGCCCACCTTGGATTTCTTTGGGATAAACATTTCTTAAGGAATACACCATTCATATAAATGCTTCAACATGCAGCCCCCACCGAGAAAAGTGAGTTTTTCCCTTTAATTGACTATCTATTTCTCTATGATAGATAGCTGGCTAACTAGTAGCAAACAGTGGGATGTTGACTTGCTAATAACATTGATGTGTAACATTAGCTACTTAGCTAGCTTGCTAGTATTATAAGCCAAATGTGGTTTTGCAAATATTGTTAGCTAGCTTGCTAGTATTATAAGCCAAATGTGGTTTTGCAAATATTGTTAGCTAGCTTGCTAGTATTATAAGCCACATGTGGTGTTGCAAATATTGTAACTATAGTATTTGTATTCGGTTGTCAATTTCAACCCTGGTTGTAGTTATGCCAACCAGCTATGCACTACGAGCTGTTTGGTTAGCTAGCTAGCCAGATAATTAGGTCTGGTTGAGGTCTTGAGGAACCGCTATCTGCTAGCTAACGTTAGTTAACCGTAGATAGAAGGGGTCAGTATCTTTGGCTAACGTTAGCGAAATGTTGAATAGCCCAACAGCTATAACTAACGTTAGTCTTCCAGAAAGATATAGCTGTAGGCCAAGCTGTAGTTTTTTTAGGAGCATTCGGGACATAGCTAACTTAGCTAGTTGATAATGTTTCGAAACAAATTTGAAGTAACGTTACGCTGATGAACTATAAACGGGACATAAACATGCATGACAGCTCCGATGTTATCGTTATCGTCATCTCATCTGGACTGGAGAGTAGTAACGGATTCTTCCCCTCGTAAAACATTGTTAACCAGAAGATAGGATGCGAGTGTGCATTTGGTAGCCACAACAATGTTCCATTGTGTGATTTTAACACACCCTTGCCTTGACCTTTAGTGTATTTGGACAAAACGTAACTAGCTAACTATTTTATTCGCGCGGTTAAGTCAATAGACGAAGAAGGAATGTTTCGCTGTTAGTCAGTCAGTGAACAGTTAATAACGTTGTTCGCTAGCATATCACAGCTGTCTGGTTATTACCGACAGCACACACAAGACACGCACGCGGGACACACGGTGCATTTAGTTCCATACTATAGAGACAAGTAGTCAGTCATCAGGTCTCGAGCCTTAGTTTGGATCACCGATAATTAACGACATGGCCTCTGCGGGTAGTACAGTATGCAGTATGTCCATGGGCCATTGTTTACAGTGCACACGTCTTCCCTTTGTGCCTGTGTTTTGTGACAACTCTCTGGTACAATGTAGAATATACTGTAACAAAGCATAGGGACCCTTTGTTCTTTCTGTCTGCCATTCACATGTTGTGTGTGTATGTGAGAGAGAGTCTGTGTTTCTCTTTCATGATCTTAGTTATTCTAGAAGAGGTGTCTGAGAACCAATTACTGGCTTGCAGTACCTCGGCACAGCTTTCAGTTAATTATCGGTTATTCCCGGGTGCTGTTTCTGCTCCACTGGGTCTGTCAGACACATTGTGGGCAGACTGAACATGCCACATCATGTCCTCCCCTTTATGGGTCAGATAGAGAGTACATCTCTTCCTCCCCATCTCTCTCTCTCTCTCTCTCTTCCTTCCCATCTCTCTCTCTCCCTCCCCATCTCTCTCCCTCCCCATCTCTCTCCCTCCCCATCTCTCTCCCTCCCCATCTCTCTCTCTCTCTTCCTCCCCATCTCTCTCTCTCTCTCTTCCTCCCCATCTCACTCTCTCTCTCTTCCTCCCCATCTCTCTCTCTCTCTCTTCCTCCCCATCTCACTCTCTCTCTCTTCCTCCCCATCTCACTCTCTCTCTCTTCCTCCCCATCTCGCTCTCTCTCTCTTCCTCCCCATCTCGCTCTCTCTCTCTTCCTCCCCATCTCGCTCTCTCTCTCTTCCTCCCCATCTCGCTCTCTCTCTCTTCCTCCCCATCTCGCTCTCTCTCTCTTCCTCCCCATCTCGCTCTCTCTCTCTTCCTCCCCATCTCGCTCTCTCTCTCTTCCTCCCCATCTCGCTCTCTCTCTCTTCCTCCCCATCTCGCTCTCTCTCTCTTCCTCCCCATCTCGCTCTCTCTCTCTTCCTCCCCATCTCGCTCTCTCTCTCTTCCTCCCCATCTCGCTCTCTCTCTCTTCCTCCCCATCTCGCTCTCTCTCTCTTCCTCCCCATCTCGCTCTCTCTCTCTTCCTCCCCATCTCGCTCTCTCTCTCTTCCTCCCCATCTCGCTCTCTCTCTCTTCCTCCCCATCTCGCTCTCTCTCTCTTCCTCCCCATCTCGCTCTCTCTCTCTTCCTCCCCATCTCGCTCTCTCTCTCTTCCTCCCCATCTCGCTCTCTCTCTCTTCCTCCCCATCTCGCTCTCTCTCTCTTCCTCCCCATCTCGCTCTCTCTCTCTTCCTCCCCATCTCTGTCTCATATGTGACTGACTGAAAGGAGAGATGGAGTGAAGTCACTTTTCCCTGATAAGCCCCACCATGGACCACTCCCCCTCCATCTTCAAAGGCAGGCAACATGAAAGCTACAGAACACACTGATTGTGCTCTGTGCTGTTGTTTTGTCTAGAACAGTCATGAATCTCTGACTGCATAACCCCAGTGAATAGTCACTGGAATTCTCCCCCCAAGAGACAATGAGTACCGTTGCATGCACACAATAGTAAGATTGTATTATGGATAGTCAGGCTAATATAATAGGTCATTTAAAACGTTGACATGCTTTGTAAGAAGAACGATTTCCCTAATAATCCTGTTTACATGACACATCTGAAATCGGGCGACCTGATGGGACTTAAATAAATGCAGAAAATCGCTAATCAAAATAAACTTTCGACCATGTTATTTTTGCGAAGCCTATTTGATTCGGAGTTCAGACATAGAATGTTTGCATGTGAAACTATTTCTAAGATGCAGTGGCGGATTTAGGCACAGGCGGCATCTTGCCGGAGTCGGCATGGGGCGCCCGCACAAAAAAAAAAATATATATATATATTCCAAATGGTGACATTTGCGCGATCGGTTTTCTATCGCTCATTTGCACGTCACGTCAATGATATCATGTCACCGTGTGGGACTGTGTGTCAATTAACCTTGTCGGAGTGGGTGACCTGATTCTAGTTTGGGAGGTAAGGTCTCCCACTCAGAAGTACGAGATGGGGCGGGGGTAGGTTGACCTCAGGTCTCCCCACTGGAAGCCCGAGGTGGGGGGAGCGGGGACTCTATCAAATAGCTCACCTCTAACTTTGTACAGTACTAATGGAATTAGTTGTGCAATTTAGTTTGTGTGTTTCTTGTTTGAAGTCCAATAGTGTAATAATCAGGTTCCCTTCTTTATAAGTGTGGATTCTATTTGTGTATTTGTGTGATATAGGATTTGTACAATTTAGTTTTATTTGTGTTTTTGTTAGCAAAAGGATAATAGTGTAATAATTAAATTATCTTTTTAATTTGTATTTATATACTACAATTTGTTTCTAAACTCAGCAAAAAAAGAAATGTCCTCTTACTGTCAACTGTGTTTATTTTCATGTTTCAAACTTAACATGTGTAAATATTTGTATGAACATAACAAGATTCAACAACTGAGACATAAACTGAACAAGTTCCACAGACATGTGACTAATGGAATAATGTGTCCCTGAACAAAGGGGGGGGGGGGGGGGTCAAAATCAAAAGTAACAGTCAGTATGTGGTGTGGCCACCAGCTGCATTAATTACTGTAGTGCATTTCCTCCTCATGGACTGCACCAGATTTGCCAGTTCTTGCTGTAAGATGTTACCCCACTCTTCCACCAAGGCACCTGCAAGTTCCCGGACATTTCTGGGGGGAATGGCCCCAGCCCTCACCCTCCGATCTAACAGGTCCCAGACATGCTCAATGGGCTTGAGGTCCGGGCTCTTCGCTGGCCATGGCAGAACACTGACATTCCTGTCTTGCAGGAAATCACGCACAGAACGAGCAATACGGCTGGTGGCATTGTCATGCTGGAGGGTCATGTCAGGATGAGCCTGCAGGAAGGGTACCACATGAGGGAGGAGGATGTCTTCCCTGTAACTCACAGCATTGAGATTGCCTGCAATGACAACAAGCTCAGTCCGATGATGCTGTGATACACTGCCCCAGACCATGACGGACCCTCCAAATCGATCCCGCTCCAGAGTACAGGCTTCGGTATAATGCTCATTCCTTCGACGATAAACACAAATCCGACCATCGCCCCTGGTGAGACAAAACCGCGACTCGTCAGTGAAGTGCACTTTTTGCCAGTCCTGTCTGGTCCAGCGACGTTAGGTTTGTGCCCATAGGCAATGTTGTTGCCGGTGATGTCTGGTGAGGACCTGCCTTACAACAGGCCTACAAGCCCTCAGTCCAGCCTCTCTCAGCCTATTGCGGACAGTCTGAGTACTGATGGAGGCATTGTGCTTTCCTGGTGTAACTCGGGCAGTTGTTGTTGCCATCCTGTACCTGTCCTGTGATGTTCGGATGTACCGATCCTGTGCAGGTGTTGTTACACGTGGTCTGCCACTGCGAGGACGATCAGCTGTCCGTCCTGTCTCCCTGTAGCGCTGTCTTAGGCGTCTCACAGTACGGACATTGCAATTTATTGCCCTGGCCACATCTGCAGTCCTCATGCCTCCTTGCATCATGCCTAAGGCGCTTTCACGCAGATGAGCAGGGACCCTGGCATCGTTCTTTTGGTGTTTTTTAGAGTCAGTAGAAAGGCCTCTTTAGTGTCCTAAGTTTCATAACTGTGACCTTATTTGCCTACCGTCTGTAAGTTGTTAGTGTCTTAACGACCGTTCCACAGGTGCATGTTCATTAATTGTTTATGGTTCATTGAACAAGCGTGGGAAAACAAGCATGTTTAAACCCTTTACAATGAAGATCTGTGAAGTTATTTGGATTTTTACAAATTATTTTTGAAAGACAGGGTCCTGAAAAAGGGACGTTTCTTTTTTTGATGAGTTTATTTGTCTTTGTTACTTCTTTTTGATATTTATGTGTCTTATTTTTGTATATATATTTATATAGTTTTAAATGTTATGATTATTTATTTGTTGTTCCACATTTCGGAATAAAAATTAGTTATTTTGTTTGGGGGGGAGGGGTGTTCATATAATCTAGAACCGCCACTGCTAAGATGCATACTTTCAGTTTTTTCCCAAACTTTCTTCGCTCGCAATAAGAGGGAGGCTTGCGCCACACACAAGAGGGAGGCTTGCGCCACACACAAGAGGGAGGCTTGCGCCACACACAAGAGGGGGGCTTGCGCCACACACAAGAGGGGGGCTTGCGCCACACACAAGAGGGGGGCTTGCGCCACACACAAGAGGGGGGCTTGCGCCACACACAAGAGGGGGGCGTGCGCCACTTGTGCTGGTACACTGCTGGAATGCTGATTAAGCTGTTGACATGTCCTAATAATTTGAGAATCAAGATTGTTCAGAAAACCAGGTGCTTTATTCGGCGTATGCGTACTTCGTAACTTTACGCCGATTTTAAGATAAGCAAAGGCGTCCGCATGCTTCAGTTCCGCTGGCCCCCAGCCGCTGGCCCCCAGCCGAACTCGGCCAGCCCAACTGAGTGTGCTCGCATACTCCCTCAAAAGATATTTGCTTGAAGGAAAAAAAGAAAGTGGCGATAGTACTGTTTATCCATTTTGAGACGCCATAGCCAGTATACACTTCCTCAAAATATACATTAATTTAATATAACTCAAGATATCTGTCATTAACTTTGACGTTTTTTGACGAAGTGATCTTAGTCGGTCAATTTGACATCTAACTGAGATGTTTAGTACAGTATTTTCCTATGAAACAATGTGCATGAAAACAAGTCGTCTCCCGTTGAATGACAACAAGGTTTATTGACAAATCCCTACCATTGACCTTTCGCCAACGAAGGGGCGTAGACTTTGGCTCCGAACTTCGGCTTGCCTCCAGAAAAAATGTTGTGTACCTGAACAGCCGAGAAAACCCTCACAGTACAAAATCTTCCTAACTGTTTCGGCTGGGAAACATGAGGACGCCTTCTGGTGTTTACATGACTAACGCCATACTCGGCCTACTGCCATGATCAATTTAATATGTAATTATTAGTGTGCATGTAAACATACTCAATGGCTGATGAGTGTGCGTGGGTGAGTTGGTCGTTGGGCTGAGTCAACGTTGATCGCTGTTCGCGGTGAGTAAAGTAATACTCCCTATATTTTCAATGCATTTTACCACAAAAGGTGGGAAAACGGCGTTTACCTTTGATTACCCTCCGCTACACCAGTTTAACTTTGATTACCCTCCGCTACACCAGTTTACCTTTGATTACCCTCCGCTACACCAGTTTACCTTTGATTACCCTCCGCTACACCAGTTTACCTTTGATTACCCTCCGCTACACCAGTTTACCTTTGATTACCCTCCGCTACACCAGTTTACCTTTGATTACCCTCCGCTGCACCAGTTTACCTTTGATTACCCTCCTCTACACCAGTTTACCTTTGATTACCCTCCGCTACACCAGTTTACCTTTGATTACCCTCCGCTACACCAGTTTACCTTTGATTACCCTCCGCTACACCAGTTTACCTTTGATTACCCTCCGCTACACCAGTTTACCTTTGATTACCCTCCGCTACACCAGTTTACCTTTGATTACCCTCCGCTACACCAGTTTACCTTTGATTACCCTCCGCTACACCAGTTTACCTTTGATTACCCTCCGCTACACCAGTTTACCTTTGATTACCCTCCGCTACACCAGTTTACCTTTGATTACCCTCCGCTACACCAGTTTACCTTTGATTACCCTCCGCTACACCAGTTTACCTTTGATTACCCTCCGCTACACCAGTTTACCTTTGATTACCCTCCGCTACACCAGTTTACCTTTGATTACCCTCCGCTACACCAGTTTACCTTTGATTACCCTCCGCTACACCAGTTTACCTTTGATTACCCTCCGCTACACCAGTTTACCTTTGATTACCCTCCGCTACACCAGTTTACCTTTGATTACCCTCCGCTACACCAGTTTACCTTTGATTACCCTCCGCTACACCAGTTTACCTTTGATTACCCTCCGCTACACCAGTTTACCTTTGATTACCCTCCGCTGCACCAGTTTACCTTTGATTACCCTCCGCTGCACCAGTTTACCTTTGATTACCCTCCGCTGCACCAGTTTACCTTTGATTACCCTCCGCTGCACCAGTTTACCTTTGATTACCCTCCGCTGCACCAGTTTACCTTTGATTACCCTCCGCTGCACCAGTTTACCTTTGATTACCCTCCGCTGCACCAGTTTACCTTTGATTACCCTCCGCTGCACCAGTTTACCTTTGATTACCCTCCGCTGCACCAGTTTACCTTTGATTACCCTCCGCTGCACCAGTTTACCTTTGATTACCCTCCGCTACACCAGTTTACCTTTGATTACCCTCCGCTGCACCAGTTTACCTTTGATTACCCTCCGCTGCACCAGTTTACCTTTGATTACCCTCCGCTGCACCAGTTTACCTTTGATTACCCTCCGCTGCACCAGTTTACCTTTGATTACCCTCCTCTACACCAGTTTACCTTTGATTACCCTCCGCTGCACCAGTTTACCTTTGATTACCCTGCTCGACACCAGTTTACCTTTGATTACCCTCCTCTACACCAGTTTACCTTTGATTACCCTCCGCTACACCAGTGGGTGTCTGTGCAGTTGGTAGCAGGGTGGACTAATGCTAATGAGATGACTAGGCTCTTGCTTCGAAGTCACCCCGTTACTTATAGTAACTTCATATAGCTGAATGTACCTTTTGATGGACTGACTGACACTGTGACTGTCCCTCCCTGCAGATCAAAGTAACTCAGGAGCTGAAGAATACTCTCATAGAGCAGATGACCAGACTGCACCTCAAACATCAGACAGAATGTGACCTGCTGGAGGACATGAGGTACACACACTACATACCACACACACACACACACACACACACACACACACACACACACACACACACACACACACACACACACACACACACTACATACCACACACACACACACACACACACTACATACCACACACACACACACACTACATACCACACACACACACACACACTACATACCACACACACACACACACACAACAAAACTGAGAAGAGCGAAAGAGGAGGAGGAGGAGTATTCCTATTTATTGGAAGAACACACAGATCTGGGATATGACAAAGGAATTTCCTGCTACTCTCTCGCTCTCTGTTTCTCGCTCTCTGTTTCTCTCTCCCGACCCTCCCACAGCTGGAAGTCAACACGGGAAACCAGCGCAGCACAAATGTTTCTCTCTCTTTTTTTTTTGCCCTTCTCTCCTTTCTCTGGGTTTGGCGTTTCCCTTTTTCATAAAGTGGAGAGGCCTGGTCTGTTCTATTGGCTCAAGACAAGAGTCATGGAGTCGGGAAGAAGTTGGTCGCAGAAGGGAAATAGCAAAGAGATCTCGTGTGTGTGTGTTCAGAGTACAGCAACAGTAATGTCACACTGCCCCTTCCAGGTTGACAACTGTCCTCGTCTGTTCGAGGACAGATCGCCTCTCTGCAGCATTGGTGTTGCTTTTGTTTGAGGAAACAGATGTTGTGGTAAATCCTCCTCAGTCTCTGCTTGCGCTTCCTGTTTTCACTTGTATCTGTAGCCGCTGTTTTCTGTGGCTAGCATTAGCAAAACTAGTTAGCTAATATGTGCTTGCTGATGCACATAGACACAGAGTAGAAACACACACACACACACTTTCCATGTAGCTAGACACGCATGTAGCTAGACACATATTCAGTTGAAGTTGGAAGTTCACATACACTTAGGTTGGAGTCAATAAAACTCGTTTTTCAACCACTCCACAAATTTCTTGTTAACAAACTATAGTTTTGGCAAGTCGGTTAGGACATCTATTTTGTGCATGACACAAGTAATTTTTCCAACAATTGTTTACAGACAGATTATTTCACTTATAATTCACTGTATCACAATTCCAGTGGGTCAGAAGTTTACATGCACTAAGTTGACTGTGCCTTTAAACAGCTGGGAAAATTCCAGAAAATGTCATGACTTTAGAAGCTTCTGATAGTCTAATTGACATAATTTGAGTCAATTGGAGGTGTACCTGTGGATGTATTTCAAGGCCTACCTTCAAACTCAGTGCCTCTGCTTGACATCATGGGAAAATCAAAATAAATCAGAGAAGACTTCAGAAATAATTTGTAGACCTCCACAAGTCTGGTTCATCCTTGGGAGCAATTTCCAAGCGCCTGAAGGTACCAAGTTCATCTGTACAGGAAATGGAGGGCCATGTATAGAGGGCCATGTTTATTTATTTATTATTTGTTTGACTTTTCTATTGTTTCTCTAGTTTCTTTCTCTCTGCATTGGGAAGGGCCCGGAAGTAAACCTTTTGTTTATGAATCATGTGACCAATAACATTTGTGTAGAAATGTATTTTATTTACCCTCCAGATTCAGTAGCTTGAAAACCCCATTCTATTTTTGCCCAAACTAAAACTTAACATATTTCATGATTGTTTTTATTTTATATTATACAACGGGTGGGTCTCTAATCCTGGATGCTGATTTGGTTAAAACTGCTTTCCAGCTGTTATCGATTCCGCAAGTTGTTTGAGTTTTTCAGATATATTTTATTTCAGTTACTCAATTGTTCTTTCATGATTAGTTTTTGTATTAGTTTCAGATTTAGTTTACTATAATAACCTTCACACACTCAGGAATGACAGGAAGAGGTGGGAAGGACCAGAGGATTGTGGGTAATAGTTGATCTCTCTCTGGCCACAGAGATGAAAGGAAAGTTTTTGTTTCTCCACGAAGAGAGAGACCGAGAGGAGGATGTAGGGCAGAGGAGAGAGGAGGATGTAGGGAGGAGGATGTAGGGAGGAGGATGTAGGGAGGAGGATGTAGGGAGGAGGATGTAGAGAGGAGGCTGTAGGGAGGAGGATGTAGGGCGGAGGATGTAGGGCGGAGGATGGAGAGAGGAGGATGTAGGGAGGAGGATGTAGGGAGGAGGAGGATGTAGAGAGGAGGAGGATGTAGAGAGGAGGAGGATGTAGAGAGGAGGAGGATGTAGAGAGGAGGAGGATGTAGGGCGGAGGAGAGAGGAGGATGTAGGGAGGAGGATGTAGGGAGGAGGATGTAGAGAGGAGGATGTAGAGAGGAGGATGTAGAGAGGAGGAGGATGTAGGGCGGAGGAGGATGTAGGGCGGAGGAGGATGTAGGGCGGAGGAGGATGTAGGGCGGAGGAGGATGTAGGGCGGAGGAGGATGTAGGGCGGAGGAGGATGTAGGGCGGAGGATGTAGGGAGGAGGATGTAGGGAGGAGGATGTAGAGAGGAGGATGTAGGGCGGAGGAGGATGTAGGGCGGAGGAGGATGTAGGGCGGAGGATGTAGGGAGGAGGATGTAGGGAGGAGGATGTAGAGAGGAGGAGGATGTAGAGAGGAGGAGGATGTAGAGAGGAGGAGGATGTAGAGAGGAGGAGGATGTAGAGAGGAGGAGGATGTAGGGCGGAGGAGGATGTAGGGCGGAGGAGGATGTAGGGCGGAGGAGGATGTAGGGCGGAGGAGGATGTAGAGAGGAGGATGTAGGGAGGAGGATGTAGAGAGGAGGAGAGAGGAGGAGAGAGGAGGATGTAGGGAGGAGGATGTAGAGAGGAGGAGAGAGGAGGATGTAGGGAGGAGGATGTAGGGAGGAGGATGTAGGGAGGAGGATGTAGAGAGGAGGATGTAGAGAGGAGGATGTAGAGAGGAGGAGGATGTAGAGAGGAGGAGGATGTAGAGAGGAGGAGGATGTAGAGAGGAGGAGGATGTAGGGAGGAGGAGGATGTAGGGAGGAGAGAGGAGGATGTAGGGAGGAGAGAGGATGTAGGGAGAGAGGAGGAGAGGAGGATGTAGGTAGGAGGAGGAGAGGAGGATGTAGGGAGGAGGAGGAGAGGAGGATATAGGGAGGAGGAGGAGAGGAGGATATAGGGAGGAGGAGGAGAGGAGGATATAGGGAGGAGGAGGAGAGGAGGATATAGGGAGGAGGAGGAGAGGAGGATGTAGGTAGGAGGAGGAGAGGAGGATGTAGGTAGGAGGAGGAGAGGAGGATGTAGGTAGGAGGAGGAGAGGAGGATGTAGGTAGGAGGAGGAGAGGAGGATATAGGGAGGAGAGGAAGAAAGGGTTGTTTGAAAGAATCTACTTTATTTGTTTATTAATCCAGGCTGCTGAGTACAGCGGGGAGCACAGATGGGAGGAAGCTAACATGATCACATGCGTTTCTAATTCCGATTTCATTTATCGTCCTCTATTGAGGACATTTAGTTTTCATGCCTTTGTCAAAACACATTACTTATGAACAAACACAGCCAACACGGTCGACAATACAGCCACAGGTCATTAAATAACACCAGCACACCTATCAGAAAGCCTGTGAATGCTAGTTATGTGGGCTTTTCTGCAGGATTCAAACTGACATATTCTTGTCCTCAGTGATACCAGTCATATTAAATAATATTTCATATTTAACCAGGTGTAAATGAGCCTTTGGGGAATGTGTGTGTGTGTGTGTGTGTGTGTGTGTGTGTGTGTGTGTGTGTGTGTGTGTGTGTGTGTGTGTGTGTGTGTGTGTGTGTGTGTGTGTGTGTGAGATCTGATCATTGGTTGGCTTGTTTACCTACAGCAGAGCTAGCCGTAGCAGTGTTACCATAGAGGCATGAGAGGCCAAGACATGTCCAAAGATCGTGTGTGTATGTGCATGCATACCACATCTAGGCACATTTTCTTCCTGTCTCTGTGTGTCAGAGAGAGCTGAGAGAACGAGAGTGTGTGTGTGTGTGTGTGTGTGTGTGTGTGTGTGTGTGTGTGTGTGTGTGTGTGTGTGTGTGTGTGTGTGTGAGCATATTTGGAGTGTGACCTCATATGGATGTCTTGGAGCCTGAAAGCATGTGATATGCTGGAGGGAAGGAGGGAGGGAGAGGGGAAGGTAGGTAGACAAAGGGAGAGAAGTAGGAAAAGACGACTGGAGGAGGATAGGGAACAGAGGGGAGAGGGAGTAGGGGAGGGGAGGGAGAAAAGGAGAGGGAGAAGGAAGAGGACAAGGAAAATGAGATTCAGATGTCAGAGAATGTGTGAAGGGGTTGCACAGTGCTACCTCTCTCTCTGGTTGCCACCCCTCTCTCTCTGGTTGCCACCCCCCTCTCTCTGGTCGCCACCCCTCTCTCTGGTCGCCACCCCTCTCTCTCTGGTCGCCATTCACATTCAGAATCTTCTGTTTACTAGACCGACGCTTTAACCAACTTAAGCGGTGGTTACTAAAGGATCTGCAGATACGTTTTTTTCATGGTTCATAATTTGCCATGGATTAGAGTCTTGCTCTTTGCTAAAAACACTCCCTGCCATTATTAGGTGTTTTATTTATAAATTGAAGGCTGTTTCCAGTCCAGACTCAATGGGCACGTCATTCATTGAGGTGACCATTGAACAGCAGGACATATCCCAGTTTGAGTCTTTAAGCTGTTGGTGGAACATGATCTGTTCTCAAGCCGCTGGTAAAACCACATGCTGCCCATTAGGAAAAAGGCACTGCTGAGATTCGAACTCAGGATCTCCTGTTTACTAGACAGGCGCTTTAACCAACTAAGCCACAGCACCTGATGGTGCCTCTGGGCTTTTGTGAGTGTTTTATTCATGGTGCATGGATGAGTGCCTTGCTGTGTAATGAAAACACTCCCTGCCGTTGTAAAAAGGCACTGCTGAGATTCGAACTCAGGATCTCCTGTTTACTAGACAGGCGCTTTAACCAACTAAGCCACAGCACCTGATGTCTGTCCATACTGCTCTGGAGTCTTTTGTCAATGGTTCAGAGTTCCCATTGACGAGCGACTCGTTTGTGAAGCAATCTCCAGGCTAAAGTTTAACATACTCCTCCTAAACAGGATGTTCAACGTGGAGACGTGGGAATAGGTCTGAGCACTTAGAAGCTCAAACTAGCCTAAAAACTAGTTTATATTGTTGTTAAAGTTTCATTTAATTTGTATAGTTTAAAAAAAATGTTTTTGTGAAGTTTCTTGTTGAAGTCTGATTCAGTGGTGCTTTAAGATTTAAGTATTGAGCTTTGTCTTTGTTAAGTTTGAATGCAATTCTCAGTTTTTTTTGGTTGAGTTCCTTTTAAATTTGTAGAGGCTTTGAGTTTGTCGTAGTGAAACAGTCTTCCCTCTGTGAACTCACAACCTTCAGAGTAGAAGGCTGACACGCTGCCTACTGCACCGAAGAGGCCTGGAGGACGTTAGAAGCATGTGTCTGTTTCATGGTGTCTGGTTTTTAGGGGTGGAGTTAAACGCTGATCCCTGACTGGCTGATTAGTGGGGCATGCATATACTTCAACCAGAGGCGCTGGTTCAGAGATGTCTATCTATCTCTTGTCTATCTATCTCTTGTCTATCTATCTCTTGTCTATCTAGCTCTTGTCTATCTGTATCTCTTGTCTATCTATCTGTTGGTCTGTCTATCTTGTCTATCTCTTGTCTGTCTATCTGTTGGTCTATCTATCTCTTGTCTATCTGTATCTCTTGTCTATCTGTATCTCTTGTCTATCTATCTCTTGTCTATCTGTATCTCTTGTCTATCTGTATCTCTTGTCTATCTGTATCTCTTGTCTATCTGTATCTCTTGTCTATCTGTATCTCTTGTCTATCTGTATCTCTTGTCTATCTGTATCTCTTGTCTATCTCTTGTCTATCTATCTCTTGTCTATCTCTTGTCTATCTATCTCTTGTCTATCTCTTGTCTATTTATCTCTTGTCTATCTCTTGTCTATCTATCTCTTGTCTATCTCTTGTCTATCTCTCTCTTGTCTATCTCTCTCTTGTCTATCTATCTCTTGTCTATCTATCTGTTGGTCTGTCTGTGTTTCTCTGTAAAGAGCACACACTGGTGCAGTAAGGAGAGAGAGGAGAGAGTGTTTTGTGTGTGTTTGTGAAGCAGTCCTTTTCTGGACAGAGAAAGGAGAGTGTGTTTTATAGGGGGTGTTTGGTACTGTCTAAACAGTGACTAGGGACCTGTTGCATTAGTAGTATTTGATTGAGATGAAAACCCAGAATGTCTATGGCTCAGTTTCTCAGGCACACGCACGCACGCACGCACGCACGCACGCACGCACGCGCACACACACACACACACACACAGAGAAGAGCTTGATGAGGTCTCTTCCTGTAATTTGTGTTAAAGGGGATTGTGGGTAATTATGCTCTTTAAGTATTACCTTCCTCTCCACTTGCCCCATCCATCTACCCCTCCCTCTGTCTGCAGACACCCCTGAATCCAATCACTGTCTCTGTCTGTATTTCCGTCCTTCTATTTGAGACCTGAAACAGGAATTATTCTGGTGTGTGTGTGTGTGTGTGTGTGTGTGTGTGTGTGTGTGTGTGTGTGTGTGTGTGTGTGTGTGTGTGTGTGTGTGTGTGTGTGTGTGTGTGTGTGTGTGTGTGTGTGTGTGTGTGTGTGTGTGTGTGTGTGTGTGTGAGTGAGTGTCGTCCAAAATTCCATGGGCGTCACAGCCCTAGTAGTGGTTCAGGTTTAGAGGGGAAAGGGTGGGAGGTTCTGTTTGTTCAAATTGAGAGTTTGAGGCTGAGCTTGTAACATGACTGTGCTGGTTTAACCTATCCTGGGAAAGTGTGTGCACAAGCAGGCCCAAGGGACCGGACTCAGAACCAGATCAGCATTCACTGCCCAGAGGAAGAACAGAACCAGATCAGCATTCACTGCCCAGAGGAAGAACACATCATGTATGGATGTTAGTTGTTTGTGTTTAATTCCATATGTTTTTATGTCCAAACATGTCTCACGGCATGACACAAATGTACACACATAGATAATACACCAAACAGTGTGAAATAAATACATTATATACAGTGCCTTCGAAAGTATTCAAACCCCATGACTTTTTCCACATTTTGTTACGTTACAGCCTTATTCTAAAATTGATTAAATTGTTTTCCCCATCAATCTACACACAATATCCCATAATGACAAAGCAAAAACAGTTTTTTTGAAATGTTTGCTTATTTATTCAAAATAAACTGAAATTAAACATTTACATAAGTATTCAGACCATTTACTCAGTACTTTGTTGAAGCACCTTTGGCAGCGATTACAGCATCGAGTCTTCTTGGGTATGATGCTACAAGCTTGTATTTGGGGGACACACCTGTATTTGTGGAGTGTCTTCCATTCTTCTCTGCAGATCCTCTCAAGTTCTGTCAGGTTGGATGTGGAGCATTACTGCACAGCTATTTTCAGGTCTCTCCAGAGATGTTTGATCGGTTTCAAGTCCGGGCTCTGGCTGGGCCATTCAAGCACATTCAGAGGCTTGTCCCGAAGCCACTCCTGCATTGTCTTGTCTGTGTGCTTAGGGTCGTTGTCCTGTTGGAAGATGAACCTTTGCCCCAGTCGGAGGTCCTGAGCTCTCTGGAGCAGGTTTTCATTAAGGATCTCTCTGTACTTTGCTCCGTTCATCTTTCCCTCGATCCTGACTATTCTCCCAGTCCCTGCTGCTGAAAAACATCCCCACAGAATGATGCTGCCACCACTATGCTTCACCGTAGGGATGGTACCAGATTTCCTCCAGACGTGACGCTTGGCATTCCAGCCAAAGATTTCAATTGTGGTTTCATCACACCACCTGACAGGTGTGGTATATCAAGATGCTAATTAAACAGCATGATCATTGTACAAGTGCACCTTGTGCTGGGGACAATAATTGGCCACTCTAAAATGTGCAGGTTTGTCACACAGCACAATGCCACTGTCTCAAGTTGCGGGAGCGTGCAATTGGCTTGTAGACTGCAGGAATGTCCTCCAGTGCTGTTGCCAGATAATTTAATTTAAATTTCTCTACCATAAGCCGCCTCCAACGTCATTTTAGAGAATTCTGCAGCCCGTCCAACTGGCCTCAACCGCAGACCAGGTGTATGGCGTCGTGTGGGCGAGTGGTTTGCTGATGTCAGCATTGTGAACAGAGTGGGGTTATGGTATGGGCAGGCATAAGCTACGAACACAATTGCATTTTATTGATGGCAATTTGAATGCACAGAGATACCGTGAAGAGATCCTGAGGCCCTGTTACGTTCCCCAGTTTCTGTGTTGTAGTTTGTGTATTTGTGTGTATTTCAGGAAATGGCTTCCTGAAATCCCCTCAAGCAGCTGATTGGTCGACTCCATGGCTAATTGGAGCTGACCCCGCCCCCTCATCAGGATACAGCTGTATCCCATTAGACTCCTACTCCAGCTATAAAAACCAGTGTTCTGTTGCTCAGGAGAGAGATGATTGCTGAGAGAGGAGGCTGATGGCTGTGGGTTATTTACTGTGTTGGTTGTTCTCAGAGGGAGATGATTAGTATGTCCTGTGTTTTCGTTGTTGCGCAGAGGTATAATTTGTTGCCAGTATTTTTGTAGCCGGTCCTACTAAGGTATGTCTATGACAAAAGGACTGTGTTTTTGATTGTTAAATTGTTTGTAAAATTCTATTTTGTTTGTTCCCATGGGGGAAGGGGAAGGCACCTAGGGAGTGCTTAGGCAAGAGGCCTGCGGGCATACATATACCTGCAGTATATTCACTGTCTAGGCACACTAGGTAAGACCTGGGTGGACCACCCCCTGTATTTTGGTTAGTGCACCAGGTGGTGTTAAGTTAGGTAAGTAGTGGGTAGGCAGGTAAGGTAGGAGAGGGGGCTTTAATATTTACTTTCTTTGCTTTGGTTCCGTCCAGCCCCTTTTCCCCAAATTTACCGTGTGACGGAATAAATTCCTTGTAAATGGTACAATTCTCTGCCTTTTGTCATCCTTACTCGCACCTACAGTCCCATACCTCCTTCACTCCACAGAGAGTTGAGTTGTAGCAGGGTGTTGCGTTCCCTCTTCATAGAGGCGTGTGTAACAGGCCCATTGTCATGCCATTCATCCGCCACCATCACCCCATGTTTCAGCATGATAATGCACGGACCCATGTCGCAAGGATCTGTACCCAATTCCTGGAAGCTGAAAATGTCCCAGTTCTTTCATTGCCTACATACTCACCAGACATGTCCCCCATTGAGCATGTTTGGGATGCTCTGGATTGACGTGTATGACAGCGTGTTCCAGTTTTCACCAATATCCAGCAACTTCGTACAGCCATTGAAGAGTGGGACAACACTCTACAGGCCACAATCAACAGCCTGATTTTCATTACAGTAAAAAAAAGATACATACAGTACCAGTCAAATTTGGACAGACCTACTCATTCAAGGGGTTTTCTTTATTTTTACTATTTTCTACATTGTAGATGTCACGTTCGTCGAAAGGATCGGACCAAGGCGCAGCGTGTGTAGAGTTCCACATCTTTTAATTAAATGAAACTCACCAAACAAAACATGAAGCTACTGGTGTGCACAAAGGCAACTATCTGTAGACAAGATCCCACAAACACAATGGGGGAAAATGGCTACCTAAATATGATCCCAATCAGAGACAATGATAAACAGCTGTCTCTGATTGGGAAGCATACCAGGCCAACATAAACCATTAATCACCTAGATGACCCACCCTAGTCACTATCACGCCCCAACCAACATAGAGAATAAACAGCTCTCTATGGTCAGGGCGTGACAGTAGAATAATAGTGAAGACATCAAAACTATGAAATAGCACATATGGAGTCATGTAGTAACCAAAAAAGTGTTAAACAAATCAAAATATATTTGAGATTCTTCAGAGTAGCCACCCTTTGCCTTGACAGCTTTGCAAACTATTCGGTAGAAAGGGGCTAAGGGAGGGAGGTAGGGGATGTGAGGGACGAGAGGGAGAGCGAGAGGGACAGAAATTCCTGCCTTGCATAACCGTGCGGTCGCTGAGTTCACTCTCTCTTTCACTATGCTCTCCATCCTCCCTTTTTATCTCCCTTCCTTCCTTCCCTCTCTCCTTCTCTTGGCAATGGACCAAACAAACAGAAATCTCCTCCAGAACATTAAATGATAGTAGAATGCACTTCTTCCTGCTCCATCAGGAACATGACAGCATTGATGTCCACATGGCTTAAAAGAGAACACACACGGCACGCACACTCACTAGGAGGTGTGTTCTAGTCTGGCGGTGTCTCACTAGGAGGTGTGTTCTAGTCTGGTGGTGTCTCACTAGGAGGTGTGTTCTAGTCTGGCGGTGTCTCACTAGGAGGTGTGTTCTAGTCTGGTGGGGTCTCACTAGGAGGTGTGTTCTAGTCTGGTGGTGACTCACTGGGAGGTGTGTTCTAGTCTGGTGGTGTCTCACTAGGAGGTGTGTTCTAGTCTGGCGGTGTCTCACTAGGAGGTGTGTTCTAGTCTGGCGGTGTCTCACTAGGAGGTGTGTTCTAGTCTGGCGGTGTCTCACTAGGAGGTGTGTTCTAGTCTGGCGGTGTCTCACTAGGAGGTGTGTTCTAGTCTGGCGGTGTCTCACTAGGAGGTGTGTTCTAGTCTGGCGGTGTCTCACTAGGAGGTGTGTTCTAGTCTGGCGGTGTCTCACTAGGAGGTGTGTTCTAGTCTGGCGGTGTCTCACTAGGAGGTGTGTTCTAGTCTGGCGGTGTCTCACTAGGAGGTGTGTTCTAGTCTGGCGGTGTCTCACTAGGAGGTGTGTTCTAGTCTGGCGGTGTCTCACTAGGAGGTGTGTTCTAGTCTGGCGGTGTCTCACTAGGAGGTGTGTTCTAGTCTGGCGGTGTCTCACTAGGAGGTGTGTTCTAGTCTGGCGGTGTCTCACTAGGAGGTGTGTTCTAGTCTGGCGGTGTCTCACTAGGAGGTGTGTTCTAGTCTGGCGGTGTCTCACTAGGAGGTGTGTTCTAGTCTGGCGGTGTCTCACTAGGAGGTGTGTTCTAGTCTGGCGGTGTCTCACTAGGAGGTGTGTTCTAGTCTGGCGGTGTCTCACTAGGAGGTGTGTTCTAGTCTGGCGGTGTCTCACTAGGAGGTGTGTTCTAGTCTGGCGGTGTCTCACTAGGAGGTGTGTTCTAGTCTGGCGGTGTCTCACTAGGAGGTGTGTTCTAGTCTGGCGTGTCTCACTGGGAGGTGTGTTCTAGTCTGGCGGTGTCTCACTGGGAGGTGTGTTCTAGTCTGGCGGTGTCTCACTGGGAGGTGTGTTCTAGTCTGGCGGTGTCTCACTGGGAGGTGTGTTCTAGTCTGGCGGTGTCTCACTGGGAGGTGTGTTCTAGTCTGGCGGTGTCTCACTGGGAGGTGTGTTCTAGTCTGGCGGTGTCTCACTGGGAGGTGTGTTCTAGTCTGGCGGTGTCTCACTGGGAGGTGTGTTCTAGTCTGGCGGTGTCTCACTGGGAGGTGTGTTCTAGTCTGGCGGTGTCTCACTGGGAGGTGTGTTCTAGTCTGGCGGTGTCTCACTGGGAGGTGTGTTCTAGTCTGGCGGTGTCTCACTGGGAGGTGTGTTCTAGTCTGGCGGTGTCTCACTGGGAGGTGTGTTCTAGTCTGGCGGTGTCTCACTGGGAGGTGTGTTCTAGTCTGGCGGTGTCCTCACTGGGAGGTGTGTTCTAGTCTGGCGGTGTCTCACTGGGAGGTGTGTTCTAGTCTGGCGGTGTCTCACTGGGAGGTGTGTTCTAGTCTGGCGGTGTCTCACTGGGAGGTGTGTTCTAGTCTGGCGGTGTCTCACTGGGAGGTGTGTTCTAGTCTGGCGGTGTCTCACTGGGAGGTGTGTTCTAGTCTGGCGGTGTCTCACTGGGAGGTGTGTTCTAGTCTGGCGGTGTCTCACTGGGAGGTGTGTTCTAGTCTGGCGGTGTCTCACTGGGAGGTGTGTTCTAGTCTGGCGGTGTCTCACTGGGAGGTGTGTTCTAGTCTGGCGGTGTCTCACTGGGAGGTGTGTTCTAGTCTGGCGGTGTCTCACTGGGAGGTGTGTTCTAGTCTGGCGGTGTCTCACTAGGAGGTGTGTTCTAGTCTGGCGGTGTCTCACTAGGAGGTGTGTTCTAGTCTGGCGGTGTCTCACTAGGAGGTGTGTTCTAGTCTGGCGGTGTCTCACTAGGAGGTGTGTTCTAGTCTGGCGGTGTCTCACTAGGAGGTGTGTTCTAGTCTGGCGGTGTCTCACTAGGAGGTGTGTTCTAGTCTGGCGGTGTCTCACTAGGAGGTGTGTTCTAGTCTGGCGGTGTCTCACTAGGAGGTGTGTTCTAGTCTGGCGGTGTCTCACTGGGAGGTGTGTTCTAGTCTGGCGGTGTCTCACTGGGAGGTGTGTTCTAGTCTGGCGGTGTCTCACTGGGAGGTGTGTTCTAGTCTGGCGGTGTCTCACTGGGAGGTGTGTTCTAGTCTGGCGGTGTCTCACTGGGAGGTGTGTTCTAGTCTGGCGGTGTCTCACTGGGAGGTGTGTTCTAGTCTGGCGGTGTCTCACTGGGAGGTGTGTTCTAGTCTGGCGGTGTCTCACTGGGAGGTGTGTTCTAGTCTGGCGGTGTCTCACTGGGAGGTGTGTTCTAGTCTGGCGGTGTCTCACTGGAGGTGTGTTCTAGTCTGGCGGTGTCTCACTGGGAGGTGTGTTCTAGTCTGGCGGTGTCTCACTGGGAGGTGTGTTCTAGTCTGGCGGTGTCTCACTGGGAGGTGTGTTCTAGTCTGGCGGTGTCTCACTGGAGGTGTGTTCTAGTCTGGCGGTGTCTCACTGGGAGGTGTGTTCTAGTCTGGCGGTGTCTCACTGGGAGGTGTGTTCTAGTCTGGCGGTGTCTCACTGGGAGGTGTGTTCTAGTCTGGCGGTGTCTCACTGGGAGGTGTGTTCTAGTCTGGCGGTGTCTCACTGGGAGGTGTGTTCTAGTCTGGCGGTGTCTCACTGGGAGGTGTGTTCTAGTCTGGCGGTGTCTCACTGGGAGGTGTGTTCTAGTCTGGCGGTGTCTCACTGGGAGGTGTGTTCTAGTCTGGCGGTGTCTCACTGGGAGGTGTGTTCTAGTCTGGCGGTGTCTCACTGGGAGGTGTGTTCTAGTCTGGCGGTGTCTCACTGGGAGGTGTGTTCTAGTCTGGCGGTGTCTCACTGGGAGGTGTGTTCTAGTCTGGCGGTGTCTCACTGGGAGGTGTGTTCTAGTCTGGCGGTGTCTCACTGGGAGGTGTGTTCTAGTCTGGCGGTGTCTCACTGGGAGGTGTGTTCTAGTCTGGCGGTGTCTCACTGGGAGGTGTGTTCTAGTCTGGCGGTGTCTCACTGGGAGGTGTGTTCTAGTCTGGCGGTGTCTCACTGGGAGGTGTGTTCTAGTCTGGCGGTGTCTCACTGGGAGGTGTGTTCTAGTCTGGCGGTGTCTCACTGGGAGGTGTGTTCTAGTCTGGCGGTGTCTCACTGGGAGGTGTGTTCTAGTCTGGCGGTGTCTCACTGGGAGGTGTGTTCTAGTCTGGCGGTGTCTCACTGGGAGGTGTGTTCTAGTCTGGCGGTGTCTCACTGGGAGGTGTGTTCTAGTCTGGCGGTGTCTCACTGGGAGGTGTGTTCTAGTCTGGCGGTGTCTCACTGGGAGGTGTGTTCTAGTCTGGCGGTGTCTCACTGGGAGGTGTGTTCTAGTCTGGCGGTGTCTCACTGGGAGGTGTGTTCTAGTCTGGCGGTGTCTCACTGGGAGGTGTGTTCTAGTCTGGCGGTGTCTCACTGGGAGGTGTGTTCTAGTCTGGCGGTGTCTCACTGGGAGGTGTGTTCTAGTCTGGCGGTGTCTCACTGGGAGGTGTGTTCTAGTCTGGCGGTGTCTCACTGGGAGGTGTGTTCTAGTCTGGCGGTGTCTCACTGGGAGGTGTGTTCTAGTCTGGCGGTGTCTCACTGGGAGGTGTGTTCTAGTCTGGCGGTGTCTCACTGGGAGGTGTGTTCTAGTCTGGCGGTGTCTCACTGGGAGGTGTGTTCTAGTCTGGCGGTGTCTCACTGGGAGGTGTGTTCTAGTCTGGCGGTGTCTCACTGGGAGGTGTGTTCTAGTCTGGCGGTGTCTCACTGGGAGGTGTGTTCTAGTCTGGCGGTGTCTCACTGGGAGGTGTGTTCTAGTCTGGCGGTGTCTCACTGGGAGGTGTGTTCTAGTCTGGCGGTGTCTCACTGGGAGGTGTGTTCTAGTCTGGCGGTGTCTCACTGGGAGGTGTGTTCTAGTCTGGCGGTGTCTCACTGGGAGGTGTGTTCTAGTCTGGGTCCTGGCGGTGTTTGCGTGTCTCACTGGGAGGTGTGTTCTAGTCTGGCGGTGTCTCACTGGGAGGTGTGTTCTAGTCTGGCGGTGTCTCACTGGGAGGTGTGTTCTAGTCTGGCGGTGTCTCACTGGGAGGTGTGTTCTAGTCTGGCGGTGTCTCACTGGGAGGTGTGTTCTAGTCTGGCGGTGTCTCACTGGGAGGTGTGTTCTAGTCTGGCGGTGTCTCACTGGGAGGTGTGTTCTAGTCTGGCGGTGTCTCACTGGGAGGTGTGTTCTAGTCTGGCGGTGTCTCACTGGGAGGTGTGTTCTAGTCTGGCGGTGTCTCACTGGGAGGTGTGTTCTAGTCTGGCGGTGTCTCACTGGGAGGTGTGTTCTAGTCTGGCGGTGTCTCACTGGGAGGTGTGTTCTAGTCTGGCGGTGTCTCACTGGGAGGTGTGTTCTAGTCTGGCGGTGTCTCACTGGGAGGTGTGTTCTAGTCTGGCGGTGTCTCACTGGGAGGTGTGTTCTAGTCTGGCGGTGTCTCACTGGGAGGTGTGTTCTAGTCTGGCGGTGTCTCACTGGGAGGTGTGTTCTAGTCTGGCGGTGTCTCACTGGGAGGTGTGTTCTAGTCTGGCGGTGTCTCACTGGGAGGTGTGTTCTAGTCTGGCGGTGTCTCACTGGGAGGTGTGTTCTAGTCTGGCGGTGTCTCACTGGGAGGTGTGTTCTAGTCTGGCGGTGTCTCACTGGGAGGTGTGTTCTAGTCTGGCGGTGTCTCACTGGGAGGTGTGTTCTAGTCTGGCGGTGTCTCACTGGGAGGTGTGTTCTAGTCTGGCGGTGTCTCACTGGGAGGTGTGTTCTAGTCTGGCGGTGTCTCACTGGGGGGTGTTCTAGTCTGGCGGTGTCTCACTGGGAGGTGTGTTCTAGTCTGGCGGTGTCTCACTGGGAGGTGTGTTCTAGTCTGGCGGTGTCTCACTGGGAGGTGTGTTCTAGTCTGGCGGTGTCTCACTGGGAGGTGTGTTCTAGTCTGGCGGTGTCTCACTGGGAGGTGTGTTCTAGTCTGGCGGTGTCTCACTGGGAGGTGTGTTCTAGTCTGGCGGTGTCTCACTGGGAGGTGTGTTCTAGTCTGGCGGTGTCTCACTGGGAGGTGTGTTCTAGTCTGGCGGTGTCTCACTGGGAGGTGTGTTCTAGTCTGGCGGTGTCTCACTGGGAGGTGTGTTCTAGTCTGGCGGTGTCTCACTGGGAGGTGTGTTCTAGTCTGGCGGTGTCTCACTGGGAGGTGTGTTCTAGTCTGGCGGTGTCTCACTGGGAGGTGTGTTCTAGTCTGGCGGTGTCTCACTGGGAGGTGTGTTCTAGTCTGGCGGTGTCTCACTGGGAGGTGTGTTCTAGTCTGGCGGTGTCTCACTGGGAGGTGTGTTCTAGTCTGGCGGTGTCTCACTGGGAGGTGTGTTCTAGTCTGGCGGTGTCTCACTGGGAGGTGTGTTCTAGTCTGGCGGTGTCTCACTGGGAGGTGTGTTCTAGTCTGGCGGTGTCTCACTGGGAGGTGTGTTCTAGTCTGGCGGTGTCTCACTGGGAGGTGTGTTCTAGTCTGGCGGTGTCTCACTGGGAGGTGTGTTCTAGTCTGGCGGTGTCTCACTGGGAGGTGTGTTCTAGTCTGGCGGTGTCTCACTGGAGGTGTGTTCTAGTCTGGCGGTGTCTCACTGGGAGGTGTGTTCTAGTCTGGCGGTGTCTCACTGGGAGGTGTGTTCTAGTCTGGCGGTGTCTCACTGGGAGGTGTGTTCTAGTCTGGCGGTGTCTCACTGGGAGGTGTGTTCTAGTCTGGCGGTGTCTCACTGGGAGGTGTGTTCTAGTCTGGCGGTGTCTCACTGGGAGGTGTGTTCTAGTCTGGCGGTGTCTCACTGGGAGGTGTGTTCTAGTCTGGCGGTGTCTCACTGGGAGGTGTGTTCTAGTCTGGCGGTGTCTCACTGGGAGGTGTGTTCTAGTCTGGCGGTGTCTCACTGGGAGGTGTGTTCTAGTCTGGCGGTGTCTCACTGGGAGGTGTGTTCTAGTCTGGCGGTGTCTCACTGGGAGGTGTGTTCTAGTCTGGCGGTGTCTCACTGGGAGGTGTGTTCTAGTCTGGCGGTGTCTCACTGGGAGGTGTGTTCTAGTCTGGCGGTGTCTCACTGGGAGGTGTGTTCTAGTCTGGCGGTGTCTCACTGGAGGTGTGTTCTAGTCTGGCGGTGTCTCACTGGGAGGTGTGTTCTAGTCTGGCGGTGTCTCACTGGGGGGTGTGTTCTAGTCTGGCGGTGTCTCACTGGGAGGTGTGTTCTAGTCTGGCGGTGTCTCACTGGGAGGTGTGTTCTAGTCTGGCGGTGTCTCACTGGGAGGTGTGTTCTAGTCTGGCGGTGTCTCACTGGGAGGTGTGTTCTAGTCTGGCGGTGTCTCACTGGGAGGTGTGTTCTAGTCTGGCGGTGTCTCACTGGGAGGTGTGTTCTAGTCTGGCGGTGTCTCACTGGGAGGTGTGTTCTAGTCTGGCGGTGTCTCACTGGGAGGTGTGTTCTAGTCTGGCGGTGTCTCACTGGGAGGTGTGTTCTAGTCTGGCGGTGTCTCACTGGGAGGTGTGTTCTAGTCTGGCGGTGTCTCACTGGGAGGTGTGTTCTAGTCTGGCGGTGTCTCACTGGGAGGTGTGTTCTAGTCTGGCGGTGTCTCACTGGGAGGTGTGTTCTAGTCTGGCGGTGTCTCACTGGGAGGTGTGTTCTAGTCTGGCGGTGTCTCACTGGGAGGTGTGTTCTAGTCTGGCGGTGTCTCACTGGGAGGTGTGTTCTAGTCTGGCGGTGTCTCACTGGGAGGTGTGTTCTAGTCTGGCGGTGTCTCACTGGGAGGTGTGTTCTAGTCTGGCGGTGTCTCACTGGGAGGTGTGTTCTAGTCTGGCGGTGTCTCACTGGGAGGTGTGTTCTAGTCTGGCGGTGTCTCACTGGGAGGTGTGTTCTAGTCTGGCGGTGTCTCACTGGGAGGTGTGTTCTAGTCTGGCGGTGTCTCACTGGGAGGTGTGTTCTAGTCTGGCGGTGTCTCACTGGGAGGTGTGTTCTAGTCTGGCGGTGTCTCACTGGGAGGTGTGTTCTAGTCTGGCGGTGTCTCACTGGGAGGTGTGTTCTAGTCTGGCGGTGTCTCACTGGGAGGTGTGTTCTAGTCTGGCGGTGTCTCACTGGGAGGTGTGTTCTAGTCTGGCGGTGTCTCACTGGGAGGTGTGTTCTAGTCTGGCGGTGTCTCACTGGGAGGTGTGTTCTAGTCTGGCGGTGTCTCACTGGGAGGTGTGTTCTAGTCTGGCGGTGTCTCACTGGGAGGTGTGTTCTAGTCTGGCGGTGTCTCACTGGGAGGTGTGTTCTAGTCTGGCGGTGTCTCACTGGGAGGTGTGTTCTAGTCTGGCGGTGTCTCACTGGGAGGTGTGTTCTAGTCTGGCGGTGTCTCACTGGGAGGTGTGTTCTAGTCTGGCGGTGTCTCACTGGGAGGTGTGTTCTAGTCTGGCGGTGTCTCACTGGGAGGTGTGTTCTAGTCTGGCGGTGTCTCACTGGGAGGTGTGTTCTAGTCTGGCGGTGTCTCACTGGGAGGTGTGTTCTAGTCTGGCGGTGTCTCACTGGGAGGTGTGTTCTAGTCTGGCGGTGTCTCACTGGGAGGTGTGTTCTAGTCTGGCGGTGTCTCACTGGGAGGTGTGTTCTAGTCTGGCGGTGTCTCACTGGGAGGTGTGTTCTAGTCTGGCGGTGTCTCACTGGGAGGTGTGTTCTAGTCTGGCGGTGTCTCACTGGGAGGTGTGTTCTAGTCTGGCGGGGTCTCACTGGGAGGTGTGTTCTAGTCTGGCGGGGTCTCACTGGGAGGTGTGTTCTAGTCTGGCGGGGTCTCACTGGGAGGTGTGTTCTAGTCTGGCGGGGTCTCACTGGGAGGTGTGTTCTAGTCTGGCGGGGTCTCACTGGGAGGTGTGTTCTAGTTCTGGCGGGGTCTCACTGGGAGGTGTGTTCTAGTCTGGCGGGGTCTCACTGGGAGGTGTGTTCTAGTCTGGCGGGGTCTCACTGGGAGGTGTGTTCTAGTCTGGCGGGGTCTCACTGGGAGGTGTGTTCTAGTCTGGCGGGGTCTCACTGGGAGGTGTGTTCTAGTCTGGCGGGGTCTCACTGGGAGGTGTGTTCTAGTCTGGCGGGGTCTCACTGGGAGGTGTGTTCTAGTCTGGCGGGGTCTCACTGGGAGGTGTGTTCTAGTCTGGCGGGGTCTCACTGGGAGGTGTGTTCTAGTCTGGCGGGGTCTCACTGGGAGGTGTGTTCTAGTCTGGCGGGGTCTCACTGGGAGGTGTGTTCTAGTCTGGCGGGGTCTCACTGGGAGGTGTGTTCTAGTCTGGCGGGGTCTCACTGGGAGGTGTGTTCTAGTCTGGCGGGGTCTCACCGGGAGGTGTGTTCTAGTCTGGCGGGGTCTCACCGGGAGGTGTGTTCTAGTCTGGCGGGGTCTCACCGGGAGGTGTGTTCTAGTCTGGCGGGGTCTCACCGGGAGGTGTGTTCTAGTCTGGCGGGGTCTCACCGGGAGGATGGTTGTAGTCTGGCGGGGTCTCACCGGGAGGTGTGTTCTAGTCTGGCGGGGTCTCACTGGGAGGTGTGTTCTAGTCTGGCGGTGTCTCACTGGGAGGTGTGTTCTAGTCTGGCGGTGTCTCACTGGGAGGTGTGTTCTAGTCTAGGTGACTACTGTCACACGACTTCATCTGCAGCACAATGATTGATCTCCTTTTGTCTATCAACTGTAACATCTCTCTCTTTTCTCCTCTCTTTATATATTCTGTTTCTCTCGCTCTCTCTCCCTTTCTATTCTCTCTCTCGCTCTATTCTCTCTCTCTCTATTCAATTTAAGGGCTTTATTGGCATGGTAAACATATGTTAACATTGCCAAAGCAAGTGAAGTAGATAATAAACAAAAGTGAAATAAATAAACAATAAAAATGAACAGTAAACATAACTCACAGAAGTTCCAAAAGAATAAAGACATTACAAATGTTGGATGTCTATATACATTTGTAACAATGTGCAAATAGTTAAAGTACTATTCTCTCTCCCCTCTCTATCTTCTCATCTCGCTCTATTCTCTTTCTCCTATCTTTCTCTCTCTCTCTCTAGGGCATACAGTCTGAAGAAGGGCCAGTTGGAGAGGGACTATGTCCAGGTAAGAGCCTGTGTAGTACAACCTGAGGATCTTTCTCCTCTGCCAGGAGCCAGAGAACCATGTCCCTGGAGCAGGGGCTCCTAGCCAGGCCGGCCCTTAGCTCTCTATATGTCCCTGGAGCAGGGGCTCCTAGCCAGGCCGGCCCTGAGCTCTCTATCTGTCCCTGGAGCAGGGGCTCCTAGCCAGGTTGGTCCTTAACTATAAATATCTGTCCCTAGGAGTAGTGGAGGGGCTTCTAGCCAGGCTGGTCCTTAACTATCAATATCTGTCCCTAGGAGTAGTGGAGGGGCTTCTAGCCTGGCTGGTCCTTAACTATCAATATATGTCCCTAGGAGTAGTGGAGGGGCTTCTAGCCTGGCTGGTCCTTAACTATCAATATCTGTCCCTATGAGTAGTGGAGGGGCTTCTAGCCTGGCTGGTCCTTAACTATCAATATCTGTCCCTAGGAGTAGTGGAGGGGCTTCTAGCCTGGCTGGTCCTTAACTATCAATATCTGTCCCTAGGAGTAGTGGAGGGGCTTCTAGCCTGGCTGGTCCTTAACTATCAATATCTGTCCCTAGGAGTAGTGGAGGGGCTTCTAGCCTGGCTGGTCCTTAACTATCAATATCTGTCCCTAGGAGTAGTGGAGGGGCTTCTAGCCTGGCTGGTCCTTAACTATCAATATCTGTCCCTAGGAGTAGTGGAGGGGCTTCTAGCCTGGCTGGTCCTTAACTATCAATATCTGTCCCTAGGAGTAGTGGAGGGGCTTCTAGCCTGGCTGGTCCTTAACTATCAATATCTGTCCCTAGGAGTAGTGGAGGGGCTTCTAGCCTGGCTGGTCCTTAACTATCAATATCTTCTATCAGACTTGGCATGATGCTGAGCATAAACTCACTACACACACACTTGAGCAACTGCAACACACGTGTGTACATATTGGGCGAGGCCTTCACACACACACTTGAGGACACTACTACACATGCACTCTCTCTCCTCTCTCTGAGCAGCTGTCCACACAAATAAACTTTGTTTTCTGGTCTCGTCGGCTGAACACCCGCTGAACGAGAGAGCCTGGGAGGGAGAACGAGTCAGATACATACAATACCGGCTTGTTTGTATGTATGAGAGAGAGAAAGAGCCCCTTTGAATTGAAAGAGAGAGTGTGTGTAGAATCTGTCTACTTGTGACTTCTGGCTGCACTCTTTTATTCAGCCACATTATCAACAGTCTTTTCTCTTTCTTTCCCTCACTCCTGCAAGCGGGGTTGCCTAGCAACAATCCCCCCTGTAACAATCCCCCCTAGGTTAATGGATTTTCTCTTGATTGTAAAAGTCTTGTTGTTTGTGTGTGTGTGTGTCAGACTACTGGCTCGTGGCTTTCCTCTCTGTTTGGCAATTAGCACAATTGCTAAGATACTCATAGACTTCCAGTCATTGTGCTAACAATAGTTAGCATTTGCTCATGAAACTACCTCTTACTTCCTTCTTACTGGACACAGAGACATAACAATGATATCCACAAGTTCATCTGACTCTGGGGAAGTAGATGAAGGGCTTCATTGCCAAAATCCCAAACATCCCTTTTATTTTATTTTTTTATTTAAATTTTACCCCCCTTTTTTCCCCAATTTTCGTGGTATCCAAACGCTAGTAATTACTATCTGGTCTCATTGCTACAACTCCCGTATGGGCTCGGGAGAGACGAAGGTCGAAAGCCATGCGTCCTCCGAAGCACAACCCAACCAAGCCGCACTGCTTCTTAACACAGCGCGCCTCCAACCCGGAAGCCAGCCGCACCAATGTGTCGGAGGAAACACTGTGCACCTGGCCCCCTCGGTTAGCGCGCACTGCGACCGGCCCGCCACAGGAGTCGCTGGAGCGCGATGAGATAAGGATATCCCTACCGGCCAAACCCTCCCTAACCCGGACGACGCTAGGACGCTAGGCCTGGGCGCAAACCCAGAGACTCTGGTGGCGCAGCTAGCGCTGCGATGCAGTGCCCTAGACCACTGCGCCACCCGGGAGGCCCCAAACATCCCTTTTAAACACAATAAATGAATATCCCTTTTAAAGACAATAAATGAATATCCTAATGAATGGATGGATGGATAGAGCGATTGATATTTACTCCAAAGGATTGTTGTGAGCCTGCTAGTCTCTCTCTCTTTCTCTCTCTATTCAATTTATTGGCATGACGTAACAATGTAAATGTTGTAAAATGGTACTTTGGAGATTAAGTGATACAGTTACAATATTAAAATAATAATAATCAAGATTGTCAATGGGACAATCAGTAACAATATATTTTTTTAGCCACGGTGTACTGTCGATTTAGGGCCAGATAGCACTGCATTTTACTTTGTGCTTGTGTTTCCCAATAGGTCATGTCATTTTGTTCTGACTGTGTGGTAATTTGGTTTAAGCTGATTGATTGGATGTTCTGGCCATGAGGTTTTCGTATGTTAGTTAAATTAAACAGGTTTGTGAACTCAATCCCAGGACCAGCTGGAAGAAGGGACTCTCTCTCTCTCTACAAAAGGAAATATAAATACATATGGGTTGTATTTACAATGGTGTTTGTTCTTCACTGGTTGCCCTTTTCTTGTGGCAACAGGTCACAAATCTTGCTGCTATGATGGCACACTGTGGTATTTCATCCAAAAGATATGGGAGTTTATCAAAATTGGATTTGTTTTGGAATTCTTTGTGGGTCTGTGTAATCTGAGGGAAATATGTGTCTCTAATATGGTTATACATTTGGCAGGAGGTTAGGAAGTGCAGCTCAGTTTCCAACTCATTTTGTGGGCAGTGTGCACATAGCCTGTCTTCTCTTGAGAGTCAGGTCTGCCTTCGGCGGCCTTTCTCAATAGCAAGGCTATGCTCACTGAGTCTGTATATAGTCAAAGCTTTCCTTAAGTTTGGGTCAGTCACAGTGGTCAGGTATTCTGCCACTGTGTACTCTCTGTTTAGGGCCAAATAGTATTCCAGTTTGCTCTGTTTTTTGGAAAATTGTCTGTCCTGTCCGTCTTTCCGTCTGTCCGTCTGTGTCTGTCTCTCTGTCTGTCTTTTTGTCTGTCTTGTATTGGTACGGTGTGTGCTGCCAGAGTAGTCGTAACTAGATGAGCTCTTGTTTGTGTGTGTGTGTGTACGTGTGTTTGTCTGAGCTGATGCAGTATTGTGATGTCATTCTCAGACAACCTTTTATCAAAATGCTTGATTGGCTCTGAGTCTTTGGGAAAGGGCCAGTGGGTAAGCAGAGTGGAGTTGCCCAGAGCAACCACTGCTGTGTGAGAGGGGAGGGGGGAGTGTTTCCCTTTCGGTTGAGTTATATCAGACATGCTCCTCCCCCTGTAGTGAAGGACCTCTAATTAGTAGCTGTCAATCAAGCCTTCCCACGCTGTGTGTGTGTCAATGGCTTGGTATACTGGGTGGGTGGAGATGACAGGCCTTCCGGTGTAATTTCTCCTGATTCCACTCCTCCAGCACACAGACCTGGAATAGTTCTGTGGTAGGGTCAGACTGGACTGGACTAGAATAGTTCTGCGGTAGGGTTAGACTGGACTAGAATAGTTCTGTGGTAGGGTCAGACTGGACTAGAATAGTTCTGTGGTAGGGTCAGACTGGACGAGAATAGTTATGTGGTAAGTTCAGACTGGACTAGAATAGTTATGTGGTAGGGTCAGACTGGACTGGAATAGTTATGTGGTAAGTTCAGACTGGACTAGAATAGTTATGTGGTAGGGTCAGACTGGACTGGAATAGTTATGTGGTAGGGTTAGACTGGACTAGAATAGTTCTGTGGTAGGGTCAGACTGGACTGGAATAGTTATGTGGTAAGTTCAGACTGGACTAGAATAGTTATGTGGTAGGGTCAGACTGGACTGGAATAGTTATGTGGTAGGGTTAGACTGGACTAGAATAGTTCTGTGGTAGGGTCAGACTGGACTAGAATAGTTCTGTGGTAGGGTTAGACTGGACTGGAATAGTTCTGTGGTAAGGTCAGACTGGACTGGAATAGTTCTGTGGTAGGGTTAGACTGGACTAGAATAGTTCTGTGGTAGGGTCAGACTGGACTAGAATAGTTCTGTGGTAGGGTTAGACTGGACTGGAATAGTTCTGTGGTAAGGTCAGACTGGACTGGAATAGTTCTGTGGTAGGGTCAGACTGGACTGGAATAGTTATGTGTTAGGGTCAGACTGGACTGGACTGGAATAGTTCTGTGGTAGGGTCAGACTGGACTGGAATAGTTCTGTGGTAGGGTTAGACTGGACTGGACTGGAATAGTTCTGTGGTAGGGTTAGACTGGACTGGACTAGAATAGTTCTGTGGTAGGGTTAGACTGGACTGGAATAGTTCTGTGATAGGGTCAGACTGGAGTAGTTCTGTGGTAGGGTCAGACTGGACTGGAATAGTTCTGTGGTAGGGTTAGACTGGACTGGACTGGAATAGTTCTGTGGTAGGGTTAGACTGGACTGGACTAGAATAGTTCTGTGGTAGGGTTAGACTGGACTAGAATAGTTATGTGGTAGGGTCAGACTAGACTGGAATAGTTCTGTGGTAGGGTCAGACTGGACTGGACTAGAATAGTTATGTGGTAGGGTTAGACTGGACTGGACTGGAATAGTTCTGTGGTAGGGTTAGACTGGACTGGACTAGAATAGTTCTGTGGTAGGGTTAGACTGGACTAGAATAGTTATGTGGTAGGGTCAGACTAGACTGGAATAGTTCTGTGGTAGGGTCAGACTGGACTGGACTAGAATAGTTATGTGGTAGGGTCAGACTGGACTAGAATAGTTCTGTGGTAAGGTTAGACTGGTCTAGAATAGTTCTGTGGTAAGGTTAGACTGGACTAGAATAGTTCTGTGGTAAGGTTAGACTGGACTAGAATAGTTCTGTGGTAAGGTTAGACTGGACTAGAATAGTTCTGTGGTAAGGTTAGACTGGACTAGAATAGTTCTGTGGTAGGGTCAGACTGGACTGGACTAGAATAGTTATGTGGTAGGGTCAGCCTGGACTGGAATAGTTCTGTGGTAAGGTCAGACTGGACTGGAATAGTTCTGTGGTAAGATCAGACTGGACGAGAATAGTTCTGTGGTAGGGTCAGACTGGAATAGTTCTGTGGTAGGGTCAGACTGGACTGGAATAGTTCTGTGGTAAGATCAGACTGGACTGGAATAGTTCTGTGGTAGGGTCAGACTGGAATAGTTCTGTGGTAGGGTCAGACTGGACTGGAATAGTTCTGTGGTAAGATCAGACTGGACTGGAATAGTTCTGTGGTAGGGTCAGACTGGAATAGTTCTGTGGTAGGGTCAGACTGGAATAGTTCTGTGGTATGGTTAGACTGGACTGGAATAGTTCTGTGGTAGGGTTAGACTGGACTGGAATAGTTCTGCCTATAAAAGCTAAGGCTCTGTGTGTGAACATTTGACCGGCAACATTTTTGTTTACCGGACATTTGAGAAATGTACCGGACCCATATGCAGTGTGTGTGTTACAGATTTTCCTTTAGGAAATGTGGTGCCGTACATTTGACCTGCAGCATTGTAATATACCGGACCCATATGCAGTGGGTGTGTAACCTGATTAGGGCGTCCACCCACGCTGCTCAGAACGACAGAAATCACATTTAGAATATGGTAATTCATATTAACAGAACATGCAAATTGATGATGCAGTGATGTGCGGTCCTTCTTACCAAATTCTGATGTGCACTTTGAACATGTTAGAATAACTGTCCACATTTCCTTTTTCTCAGCCAACAAGAGCAACGAACCACAACATCACGACCCTATGTCATTCTACTTTAGTAGAAAAGTTTAGGCTACCTATTCTATTGGTCAGCTTGTCAAGAAAGAAATGGCCTATTCCAAACAGCCTCTGGGACAGTTGTCGGGCAATAGATCCCAAAATCATACAACCAGTAGGCTTAGGCTACATAAAAGCAAAATGTTAAAAAGCAATGAGTCTGATGTGGATCAGAATGTTTAGCTTCAAATGTTGATCAACTATTCTATCTTTAGATTATAAGCGCAGCCTGCGTACAAGGCAGTAGGCTACGTGCAAATGTTGATCAACTATTCTATCTTTAGATTATAAGCGCAGCCTGCGTACAAGGCAGTAGGCTACGTGCAAATGTTGATCAACTATTCTATCTTTAGATTATAAGCGCAGCCTGCGTACAAGGCAGTAGGCTACGTGCAAATGTTCATTCCATATAGGCTACTTTGAAGAAAGGTAAGACATTTGTATTAAAACGTTCAGGTTTCAAACAATGAAGTATATGTTTTCAAAATGTATACTGCCTCCAGCTCATTGCAAAGTGGTGTGTGACTCTCTGATGAAGCCTTCCTTCTGTTGATGCAGCATTCAAAACACCTGGGAACTCGGAATTCTCACACTTCCGACTTCAGTATGTTCAAGACAACTGGGGGAAAAACTAGCTACGGGCAGGGATTTTTTTTTTTTTTTTTGAAAGATCATTGAACTTGGAATTCCAACTCGGGAACTCGGGCCTCTTTCTAAAGCTCTGACTTCCGACCTGAAGCTGACTGTATTTTTCAGTTTCCAGTCGTCTTGAAAAGCAGCAGCAGTTCTTGTGCTGACAGATTTTCCACTCAAAAGCTCTGAATTCTGTATGCCTGTGATAAATACGATAATACATAACGAATATACTGTACACAGGCAGAGTGGGTTCAGAGAGGCAGAGGAGGAACAATGGCGGACTGAAGACAGCGGTGCAGAATGCTTTAAGGCAAAAACCTAATTCAATATCTGTAAATCTGACTAAATATTAGCACTTCACTGCACATACTGGTGGGCAATAAACTTCAATCTGGATAACAACACAAAACAAATGATGAGGCTAGAGACATTTTTCTACCAATATTACCGACATAGACAACACCAAAACATGTCCGAGAGTAAGCATGGAGAACCAATCCCCAAAAGAAAACGAGACTCCTCGACTGACACAGACAATTTATGGTAAGTGTAGAAAATGACATGCTGAAGTCCATGAATTGGGCATACTTGAACTATTCCGTAAAGACATAACCGAGTTGAAGGCGAGTCTCGAGATGAGTGACGAAAAAGCAGCGACAATGGAGGAAGAAAAAAACAAGCTAAAATCCGGAGTCAATACTATTCAAACGGACATTAAAGAACTTAAAAAAAGAGAATGTGTTTCTGAGAGAAGCCTTGAACTACAGACTAGATCTTTCTGAGAAGAAAATCTGGTACAGTATTAAAGAGAATGAGAAGATCCAGAGTCTGGTCAAAGAATTCCTGCTTAAAGCGCTACAGATCCCAGGGATACTGTAGACAAAATCAAACTCCAACGTGTACATCATTTTGGACAGCGATACTGGCGCCCAATCGTTGCCAAATTTGCCTTCTTTAAAGAATGCTGCCACCACCATGCTTCACTGTAGGGATGGTGCCAGGTTTCCTCCAGACGTGACGCTTGGCATTCAGGCCAAAGAGGTTAATTTTGGTCTCATCAGACCAGAGAATCTTGTTTCTCATGGTCTGATGGTCCTTTAGATGCCTTTTGGCAAACTCCAAACAGGCGGTCATGTGCATTTTACTGAGTAGTGGCTTCCGTCTGGCCACTCTACCATAATGGCCTGATTGGTGGAGTGCTGCAGAGATAGTTGTCCTTCTGGAATGTTCTACCATCTCCACAGAGGTTCTCTGGAGCTCTGTCAGAGTGACCATCTGGTTCTTGGTCACATCCCTGACCGGGCGGCCAGCTCTAGGAAGAGTCTTGGTGGTTCCATTTAAGAATGGAATAATGGAGGCACTGTGTTCTTTGGAACCTTCAATGCTGTAAAAATGTTTTGGTACCTTTCCCCAGATCTGTGCCTAGACACTATCCTGTCTCGGAGCTCTACGGACAATTCCTTCGACCTCATGGCTTGGTTTTTGCTCTGACATACACTGTCAACATGCTAGACCTTATGTAGACAGGTGTGTGCCTTTCCAAATCATGTCCAATCAAATGAATTTACCACAGGTGGATTCCAATCAAGTTGTAGAAACATCTCAAGGATGATCAATGGAAACAGGATGCACCTGAGCTCAATTTCGAGTGTCATAGCAAAGGGTCTGAATACTTATTTAAATAAGGTATTTTTGTTTTTTATTTTTAATACATTTGCTAGAAATCTTTAACTGTTTTCGCTTTGTCATTATGTAGATTGAGAAAATAAAAATATTTAAAATGGATTACCAGAAAATCTTACATTTTTTAGAATAAGGCTGTAACATAACAAAATGTGGAAAAAGTCAAGGGGTCTGAATCCACTGTATATATAAAACAACATATGTACAGTACCGGTCTAAAGTTTGGACACCTACTCATTCAAGGGTTTTCCTTATATTTACTATTTTCTACATTGCAGAATATTAGTGAAGACATTAACACTATGACATAACACATATGGAATCATGTAGATACAAAAAAAGTGTTAAACAAATCAAAATATAATTTATGTTTGAGATTCTTCAAAGTAGCCACCCTTTGCCTTGATGACAGCTTTGCACACTCTTGGCATCATCAATTCTAAATCAATTATCATTACAAGTAGTAGTAGTGTGTATGTGTGAGTGTGTGTAGTTGGTGTGTGTCTGTATTAGTGTGTGTAGTGTAGTGTGTTTGTGTGAGTGTGTGTAGTTGGTGTGTGTCTGTATTAGTGTGTGTCTGTATTAGTGTGTGTAGTGTAGTGTGTTTGTGTGAGTGTGTGTAGTTGGTGTGTGTCTGTATTAGTGTGTGTCTGTATTAGTGTGTGTAGTGTAGTGTGTTTGTGTTGCAGCATCTCTCTCCTTGTCTAGAGAACAATTGTCTGTCTGGAGTCTGCACTGCAGCTCCTCTGCCTGCCCCCCTCCTCTTTTACCCTCTTCTCATCCCTCCCTTTCTCATTCTCTCATCCCCCCTCCTCTTTTACCCTCTTCTCATCCCTCCCTCTCTCATTCTCTCATCCCCCCTCCTCTTTTACCCTCTTCTTATCCCTCCCTCTCTCATTCTCTCATCCCCCCTCCTCTTTTACCCTCTTCTTATCCCTCCCTCTCTCATTCTCTCATCCCCCCTCCTCTTTTACCCTCTTCTTATCCCTCCCTCTCTCATTCTCTCATCCCCCTCCTCTTTTACCCTCTTCTTATCCCTCCCTCTCTCATTCTCTCATCCCCCCTCCTCTTTTACCCTCTTCTTATCCCTCCCTCTTTCATTCTCTCATCCCCCCTCCTCTTTTACCCTCTTCTTATCCTTCCCTCTCTCATTCTCTCAACCCCCCTCCTCTTTTACCCTCTTCTCATCCCTCCCTCCTCTCCCTCTCTCATTCTCTCATTCCCTCCCTCCTCTTTTACCCTCTTCTCATCCCTCCCTCCTCTCCCTCTCTCATTCTCTCCCTCCTCTCCCTCTCTCATTCTCTCCCTCCTCTCCCTCCTCTTTTACCCTCTTCTCATCCACCTCTCCTCCTCTGTTCCTGGGAAAATTAAGGGGAAAGTCCGGCTCATTTGCATATTTGCTGTGTGTGTCTTTGAGCAGATGACGCAAGTGACATGTCACTCAGACACAGGAATATACCATACATACTTTCACCTGTCACCCTGTCCCCTGGCCAATTCAGTGTTCCTGATGTGGTTCAGCAACTAAACTCTCTCTGGTCGCTTCTAGAAGCACAGCTATGGTGCAACACAAAGGTGTGTGTGTGTGTGTGTGTGCGTACGTGCGGAGAGAGAAAATGTGCTCTTATCCTCGTCTTTTTTCTCTCCTCCTTTGGCTGACTGCATATTGCAGAGGTCCAGACAGTATGCAGCCTAACACCACACACTCTTCTCATCAGGGTTGCAGTAAAATGGTAGGTTGTCACTGATGGACTTGAAAAGCTGAGAGAACAGGGGAGAGATGTGCTTGTGCCAGTCCCATGCCAGTGGCTGACCATGCTCCGAGGCTGGAGGTGACCACATATCCTTTAGCCTACCTCACTTCGGTGTGTGTGTGTGTGTGTGTGTGTGTTTGTGTGTGTGTGTGTGTGTGTGTGTTTGGTGTTCTAGTGCTGGCGTGCTACCATGTTTGCTGGTGTGTCTGGTTCTCTCTGGTTCTGGACCAGTCCTGTCACCTGGTATTGGTCTCCCATGTCTAAGTCAGGGCCTGATCCTAATGTAGAGTTAACCACTAGAAGACACAGTCCTGGTCTGGTACTGTACTGACAAGACACGGTCCTGGTCTGGTACTGTACTGACAAGACACGGTCCTGGTACTGTACTGACAAGACACGGTCCTGGTCTGGTACTGTACTGACAAGACACGGTCCTGGTCTGGTACTGTACTGACAAGACACGGTCCTGGTACTGTACTGACAAGACACGGTCCTGGTCTGGTACTGTACTGACAAGACACGGTCCTGGTACTGTACTGACAAGACACTGTCCTGGTCTGGTACTGTACTGACAAGACACTGTCCTGGTCTGGTACTGTACTGACAAGACACTGTGCTGGTCTGGTGCTGTACTGACAAGACACTGTGCTGGTCTGGTGCTGTACTGACAAGACACGGTCCTGGTCTGGTACTGTACTGACAAGACACGGTCCTGGTACTGTACTGACAAGACACGGTCCTGGTCTGGTACTGTACTGACAAGACACGGTCCTGGTACTGTACTGACAAGACACGGTCCTGGTCTGGTACTGTACTGACAAGACACGGTCCTGGTCTGGTACTGTACTGACAAGACACGGTCCTGGTCTGGTACGGTCCCGGTCTGGTACTGTACTGACAAGACACGGTCCTGGTCTGGTACTGTACTGACAAGACACGGTCCTGGTCTGGTACTGTACTGACAAGACACGGTCCTGGTACTGTACTGACAAGACACGGTCCTGGTCTGGTACTGACAAGACACGGTCCTGGTCTGGTACTGACAAGACACGGTCCTGGTCTGGTACTGACAAGACACGGTCCTGGTCTGGTACTGACAAGACACGGTCCTGGTCTGGTACTGACAAGACACGGTCCTGGTCTGGTACTGTACTGACAAGACACGGTCCTGGTCTGGTACTGACAAGACACGGTCCTGGTCTGGTACTGACAAGACACGGTCCTGGTACTGTACTGACAAGACACGGTCCTGGTACTGTACTGACAAGACACGGTCCTGGTCTGGTACTGTACTGACAAGACACGGTCCTGGTCTGGTACGGTCCCGGTCTGGTGCTGTGCTGGCAAGATGCGGCGGTCCTGGTCTGGCGCAGAACCAAAGAGAAGAGAGACAAGACCACATTTGTGGTTTAGTCAACCAATCAGCAGGAGAGGGCAGACTAGACCCGCCTCTGCCTGTGGAACGGCCTGTCACCACCATCCATCACTTAGTAACCTCTCCATTGGTTAAGGTCAAATTTCACAGGTTAGGCCTATAGCATGGCATTAAATGGCCCTTGAGGGAGGGATGGTGAGAAGGATGGGGAGTTGAAGAGCAGGGCCATGCCGTCAGACACTAGTAATCTGACCTGTCAGCACTCCCTCTCTCTCCTCTTCTCTCTCTCTCTCCTTGCTTCCTCTGTCTCTCCTGTTCTCTCTCTTTCCTTGCTTTCTCTCTCTCTCCTCTTATCTCTCTCTCTCTCTCTCTCTCCTCTGCTCTCTCTCTCTCTCTCTCTCTCCTCTTCTCTCTCTCTCTCCTCTTCTCTCTCTCTCTCCTTGCTTCCTCTCTCTCTCCTCTTATCTCTCTCTCCTTGCTTCCTCTCTCTCTTCTCTCTCCTCTTCTCTCTCTCTCCTCTTCTCTCTCTCCTTGCTTCCTCTCTCTCTCCTTGCTTCCTCTCTCTCTCCTTGCTTCCTCTCTCTCTCCTTGCTTCCTCTCTCTCTCCTCTTCTCTCTCTCTCCTTGCTTCCTCTCTCTCTCCTCTTCTCTCTCTCTCCTTGCTTCCTCTCTCTCTCCTTGCTTCCTCTCTCTCTCCTCTTCTCTCTCTCTCCTTGCTTCCTCTCTCTCTCCTCTTCTCTCTCCTCTTCTCTCTCTCTTCTCTCTCTCTCTCTTCTCTCTCTCTCTCCTTGCTTCCTCTCTCTCCTTTTCTCTCTCTCTCCTTGCTTCCTCTCTCTCCTCTTCTCTCTCTCTCCTTGCTTCCTCTCTCTCCTCTTCTCTCTCTCTCCTTGCTTCCTCTCTCTCTCTCCTCTTCTCTCTCTCCTTGCTTCCTCTCTCTCCTCTTCTCTCTCCTTGCTTCCTCTCTCTCCTCTTATCTCTCTCTCCTTGCTTCCTCTCTCTCTCCTCTTCTCTCTCTCTCCTTGCTTCCTCTCTCTCTCCTCCCTCTCCTCTCTCCTTTCTCTCCTCTTCTCTCTGTGTGTTTCAAGCCATCCTGAGAGAGAGATTGAGAGTATGAGCAGAGAAAGAGTAGAAGAGAGGCTGCATGCCTGTGGCATAAGGCCGTTTCTCTTCCCCTGCTCTTTTTATCTCTCTTTCTGTGCGTGTGCATGTTTGCGTGCAGGCCGGAGGTGACAGGGTGCATCTGAGTTATTTTGAGCCTCTACTTTGAGGTGGAGGAAGCGGGGGAGGAAGAGGGGGAGGTAGCGGGGGGTGGTGGAGGTAGGTAAATAGAAGATCACTGATCACTGCACCATTAAGAGCTGTTGAATGCCTCTTCGTTGCAGACCCCCCCTGCCTCTAATGATGTCAGAGGCAGAGAGAGGAGGGGCCACTTTACTGTGTCAGTTTTACCTCTCAGCCCTCTCCTTCAGCACCACCCACTCTGACTGGTTTGGTTTGGTTTGGTTTGGTTTGGTGTGTGTGTGTGTGTGTGTGTGTGTGTGTGTGTGTGTGTGTGTGTGTGTGTGTGTGTGTGTTGCGTTTGTATATATGTGTGTGTGGTGTGTGTGTGTGTGTGTGTGTGTGTGTGTGTGTGTGTGTGTGTGTGTGTGTGTGTGTGTGTGTGTGTGTGTGTCTCAGTGCCTACAGTATGGTATTGTTTTTCTATTACAGCTGTGATGCTGTCATTTGTCATATCTGTGCCATGTGTGTCCCGTGGTGGGGAGTTAGAGGGGTCCCCCCCCCAGGATGGAGCTTTCTCCCCAGGCCAGCACTCCCCTAAAACCACGGGCAGTGCTGGAGGTTTGAAGCAATCACATGAGGATAGTGGATCCATGTTTGTGGCCTCATTGACCATCTGTGCAATAGAGAAGAGAGAAATTGAGAAATGGGTCAAGGGGAGAGGTAGAGAGAGGGGTTTGAGAGAGAGGAGGGAGACAGAGACATGAGGAAGAGAGGGGCTTGAGGGAGAGAGGGGCTTGGGAGAGAGAAGGGAGAGAGGGGCTTGAGAGAGAGAAGGGAGAGAGGGGCTTGAGGGAGAGAGGGGCTTGAGGGAGAGAGGGGCTTGAGGGAGAGAGGGGCTTGAGGGAGAGAGGGGCTTGAGAGAGAGAGGGGCTTGAGAGAGAGAAGGGAGAGAGGGGCTTGAGGAAGAGAGGGGCTTGAGAGAGAGAAGGGAGAGAGGGGCTTGAGGGAGAGAGGGGCTTGAGGGAGAGAGGGGCTTGAGGGAGAGAGGGGCTTGAGGGAGAGAGGGGCTTGAGGGAGAGAGGGGCTTGAGGAAGAGAGGGGCTTGAGGGAGAGAGGGGCTTGAGGGAGAGAGGGGTTTGAGAGAGAGAGGGGTTTGAGAGAGAGAAGGGAGAGAGGGGCTTGAGGAAGAGAGGGGCTTGAGGAAGAGAGGGGCTTGAGGGAGAGAGGGGCTTGAGGAAGAGAGGGGCTTGAGAGAGAGAAGGGAGAGAGGGGCTTGAGGGAGAGAGGGGCTTGAGAGAGAGAAGGGAGAGAGGGGCTTGAGGGAGAGAGGGGCTTAGAGAGGGGAGGACATCATCAAGGTGCCTTTAAGCTCTAGTTGTCCTGATTTGAACCAGCACTTTGTTGTTGTTGCTGTTTTATTAATGTGTTCTCTGTTGAGGTCAGGAGAGCACTCTCTCTCCAACAGACACTATTCAGGAGAACAGTAACCTATATCACACTGACACTATACAGGAGAACAGTAACCTATATCACACTGACACTATACAGGAGAACAGTAAAATATATCACACTGACACTATACAGGAGAACAGTAACCTATATCACACTGACACTATACCGGAGAACAGTAACCTATATCACACTGGCACTATACAGGAGAACAGGAACCTATATCACACTGACACTATACAGGAGAACAGTAACCTATATCACACTGACACTATACAGGAGAACAGTAACCTATATCACACTGGCACTATACAGGAGAACAGTAACCTATATCACACTGACACTATACAGGAGAACAGTAACCTATATCACACTGGCACTATACAGGAGAACAGTAACCTATATCACACTGACACTATACAGGAGAACAGTAACCTATATCACACTGGCACTATACAGGAGAACAGTAACCTATATCACACTGACACTATACAGGAGAACAGTAACCTATATCACACTGACACTATACAGGAGAACAGTAACCTATATCACACTGACACTATACAGGAGAACAGTAACCTATATCACACTGACACTATACAGGAGAACAGGAACCTATATCACACTGGCACTATACAGGAGAACAGTAACCTATATCACACTGGCACTATACAGGAGAACAGTAACCTATATCACACTGACACTATACAGGAGAACAGTAACCTATTACACACTGACACTATACAGGAGAACAGTAACCTATATCACACTGACACTATACAGGAGAACAGTAACCTATATCACACTGACACTATACAGGAGAACAGTAACCTATATCACACTGACACTATACAGGAGAACAGTAACCTATATCACACTGGCACTATACAGGAGAACAGTAACCTATATCACACTGACACTATACAGGAGAACAGTAACCTATATCACACTGACACTATACAGGAGAACAGTAACCTATATCACACTGACACTATACAGGAGAACAGTAACCTATATTACACTGACACTATACAGGAGAACAGTACCCTATATCACACTGACACTATACAGGAGAACAGTAACCTATATCACACTGGCACTATACAGGAGAACAGTAACCTATATCACACTGACACTATACAGGAGAACAGTAACCTATATCACACTGACACTATACAGGAGAACAGTAACCTATATCACACTGGCACTATACAGGAGAACAGTAACCTATATCACACTGGCACTATACAGGAGAACAGTAACCTATATCACACTGACACTATACAGGAGAACAGTACCCTATATCACACTATACAGGAGAACAGTAACCTATATCACACTGACACTATACAGGAGAACAGTAACCTATATCACACTGGCACTATACAGGAGAACAGTAACCTATATCACACTGACACTATACAGGAGAACAGTAACCTATATCACACTGACACTATACAGGAGAACAGTAACCTATATCACACTGGCACTATACAGGAGAACAGTAACCTATATCACACTGACACTATACAGGAGAACAGTAACCTATATCACACTGACACTATACAGGAGAACAGGAACCTATCACACTGACACTATACAGGAGAACAGTACCCTATATCACACTGGCACTATACAGGAGAACAGTAACCTATATCACACTGACACTATACAGGAGAACAGTAACCTATATCACACTGACACTATACAGGAGAACAGTAACCTATTACACACTGACACTATACAGGAGAACAGTAACCTATATCACACTGACACTATACAGGAGAACAGTAACCTATATCACACTGGCACTATACAGGAGAACAGTAACCTATATCACACTGACACTATACAGGAGAACAGGAACCTATATCACACTGACACTATACAGGAGAACAGTAACCTATATCACACTGGCACTATACAGGAGAACAGTAACCTATATCACACTGACACTATACAGGAGAACAGTAACCTATATCACACTGACACTATACAGGAGAACAGTAACCTATATCACACTGACACTATACAGGAGAACAGGAACCTATATCACACTGGCACTATACAGGAGAACAGTAACCTATATCACACTGGCACTATACAGGAGAACAGTAACCTATATCACACTGACACTATACAGGAGAACAGTAACCTATTACACACTGACACTATACAGGAGAACAGTAACCTATATCACACTGACACTATACAGGAGAACAGTAACCTATATCACACTGACACTATACAGGAGAACAGTAACCTATATCACACTGACACTATACAGGAGAACAGTAACCTATATCACACTGGCACTATACAGGAGAACAGTAACCTATATCACACTGACACTATACAGGAGAACAGTAACCTATATCACACTGGCACTATACAGGAGAACAGTAACCTATATCACACTGGCACTATACAGGAGAACAGTAACCTATATCACACTGACACTATACAGGAGAACAGTAACCTATATCACACTGGCACTATACAGGAGAACAGTAACCTATATCACACTGACACTATACAGGAGAACAGTAACCTATATCACACTGGCACTATACAGGAGAACAGTAACCTATATCACACTGACACTATACAGGAGAACAGTACCCTATATCACACTATACAGGAGAACAGTAACCTATATCACACTGCCACTATACAGGAGAACAGTAACCTATATCACACTAACACTATACAGGAGAACAGTAACCTAACTTGTCTGCACTCTCTCGTCTCTCTCTGTTGTTGATCTGTACAGGCTCTGCAGAAGCTGGCCAGTCAGTACCTGAAGAGGGATTGGCCAGGCATCAAACCAGAGGACCAAGGCACAGACTACAGGTGAGTAGAGGACAGGCCCCTGCTATCAGCTTCCACCACTACATGACACTGTTCTTGATTGGCTAGCAGTATTTTCATCTTGCGTAAACTGTGTGTAGGAATGTGTATGCTGTGTGGCGGTCCTATCTGAAGGGGACCGTACAGGTGACTCAGTCTCGCATCAACGTGTGTGACAACTACAAGAATGAGATCTCAGACCCTGCTAAAACTGTACGGCTATGCAAGGAACAGCAGCTCAACAAGGTGTGTGTGTGTGTGTGTGTGTGTGTGTGTGTGTGTGTGTGTGTGTGTGTGTGTGTGTGTGTGTGTGTGTGTGTGTGTGTGTGTGTGTGTCCTAATCTAGTATACTATTTCTATGTGTAACTGCTGTCCCTCTGTGTGTAGACTATATCAATCAAATGTATTTATAAAGCCCTTCGTACATCAGCTGATATCTCAAAGTGCTGTACAGAAACCCAGCCTAAAACCCCAAACAGCAAGCAATGCAGGTGTATAAACTATAATGTGTGTAACTGCTGTCTCTCTGTGTGTAGAGTATCGTGTGTGTGTGTGTAACTGCTGTGTCTCTGTGTGTAGAGTATCGTGTGTGTAACTGCTGTGTCTCTGTGTGTAGAGTATCATGTGTGTGTGTGTAACCTGTGTCTCTCTGTGTGTAGAGTATCGTGTGTGTGTGTGTAACTGCTGTCTCTCTGTGTGTAGAGTATCATGTGTGTGTGTGTAACCTGTGTCTGTCTGTGTGTAGAGTATCATGTGTGTGTGTGTGTAACTGCTGTCTCTCTGTGTGTAGAGTATCATGTGTGTGTGTGTGTAACTGCTGTGTCTCTGTGTGTAGAGTATCATGTGTGTGTGTGTAACCTGTGTCTGTCTGTGTGTAGAGTATCATGTGTGTGTGTGTGTAACTGCTGTCTGTCTGTGTGTAGAGTATCATGTGTGTGTGTGTAACTGCTGTCTCTCTGTGTGTAGCGTATCATGTGTGTGTGTGTAACCTGTGTCTGTCTGTGTGTAGAGTATCATGTGTGTGTGTGTAACTGCTGTCTCTCTGTGTGTAGCGTATCATGTGTGTGTGTGTGTAACCTGTGTCTGTCTGTGTGTAGAGTATCATGTGTGTGTGTAACCTGTGTCTGTCTGTGTGTAGCGTATCGTGTGTGTGTGTGTAACCTGTGTCTGTCTGTGTGTAGAGTATCATGTGTGTGTGTAACCTGTGTCTGTCTGTGTGTAGAGTATCATGTGTGTGTGTGTAACTGCTGTCTGTCTGTGTGTAGAGTATCATGTGTGTGTGTGTAACTGCTGTCTGTCTGTGTGTAGAGTATCATGTGTGTGTGTGTAACTGCTGTCTGTCTGTGTGTAGAGTATCATGTGTGTGTGTGTAACTGCTGTCTGTCTGTGTGTAGAGTATCGTGTGTGTGTGTAACCTGTGTCTGTCTGTGTGTAGAGTATCATGTGTGTGTGTAACCTGTGTCTGTCTGTGTGTAGCGTATCATGTGTGTGTGTGTAACTGCTGTCTGTCTGTGTGTAGAGTATCATGTGTGTGTGTGTAACTGCTGTCTGTCTGTGTGTAGAGTATCATGTGTGTGTGTGTAACTGCTGTCTCTCTGTGTGTAGCGTATCATGTGTGTGTGTAACCTGTGTCTGTCTGTGTGTAGCGTATCATGTGTGTGTGTGTAACTGCTGTCTGTCTGTGTGTAGAGTATCATGTGTGTGTGTAACCTGTGTCTGTCTGTGTGTAGAGTATCATGTGTGTGTGTAACCTGTGTCTGTCTGTGTGTAGCGTATCATGTGTGTGTGTGTAACTGCTGTCTGTCTGTGTGTAGAGTATCATGTGTGTGTGTAACCTGTGTCTGTCTGTGTGTAGCGTATCATGTGTGTGTGTGTAACTGCTGTCTGTCTGTGTGTAGAGTATCATGTGTGTGTGTGTAACTGCTGTCTCTCTGTGTGTAGCGTATCATGTGTGTGTGTGTAACTGCTGTCTCTCTGTGTGTAGCGTATCATGTGTGTGTGTGTAACCTGTGTCTCTCTGTGTGTAGAGTATAGAACAGTTGAATCGTATCCAGGTGGAGCTGCAGGACTCCGTGAAGGACCTGGCCAAGGCCAAGAAGAAATACTACGACTCAGAACAGGTGGCTCAGGCCGTTCGAGAGAAGGCTGACATCGAGGCCAAGTAGGTGGACAGACCAACCCTAACCCAACCACACTCAGACCTACCTCTAAACCCTAACCCAACCACACTCAGACCTACCTCTAAACCCTAACCCAACCACACTCAGACCTACCTCTCAACCCTAACCCAACCACACTCAGACCTACCTCTCAACCCTAACCCAACCACACTCAGACCTACCTCTCAACCCTAACCCAACCACACTCAGACCTACCTCTCAACCCTAACCCAACCACACTCAGACCTACCTCTCAACCCTAACCCAACCACACTCAGACCTTCCTCTAAACCCTAACCCAACCACACTCAGACCTACCTCTCAACCCTAACCCAACCACACTCAGACCTACCTCTCAACCCTAACCCAACCACACTCAGACCTACCTCTCAACCCTAACCCAACCACACTCAGACCTACCTCTCAACCCTAACCCAACCACACTCAGACCTACCTCTAAACCCTAACCCAACCACACTCAAACCTACCTCTCAACCCTAACCCAACCACACTCAGACCTACCTCTAAACCCTAACCCAACCACACTCAGACCTACCTCTAAACCCTAACCCAACCACACTCAGACCTACCTCTCAACCCTAACCCAACCACACTCAGACCTACCTCTCAACCCTAACCCAACCACACTCAGAGCTACCTCTCAACCCTAACCCAACCACACTCAGAGCTACCTCTCAACCCTAACCCAACCACACTCAGACCTACCTCTCAACCCTAACCCAACCACACTCAGACCTACCTCTCAACCCTAACCCAACCACACTCAGACCTACCTCTCAACCCTAACCCAACCACACTCAGACCTACCTCTCAACCCTAACCCAACCACACTCAGACCTTCCTCTAAACCCTAACCCAACCACACTCAGACCTACCTCTAAACCCTAACCCAACCACACTCAGACCTACCTCTCAACCCTAACCCAACCACACTCAGACCTACCTCTCAACCCTAACCCAACCACACTCAGACCTTCCTCTCAACCTTAACCCAACCACACTCAGACCTACCTCTCAACCCTAACCCAACCACACTCAGACCTACCTCTCAACCCTAACCCAACCACACTCAGACCTACCTCTAAACCCTAACCCAACCACACTCAGACCTACCTCTCAACCCTAACCCAACCACACTCAGACCTATCTCTCAACCCTAACCCAACCACACTCAGACCTTCCTCTCAACCCTAACCCAACCACACTCAGACCTTCCTCTCAACCCTAACCCAACCACACTCAGACCTACCTCTCAACCCTAACCCAACCACACTCAGACCTACCTCTCAACCCTAACCCAACCACACTCAGACCTTCCTCTAAACCCTAACCCAACCACACTCAGACCTACCTCTCAACCCTAACCCAACCACACTCAGACCTACCTCTCAACCCTAACCCAACCACACTCAGACCTACCTCTCAACCCTAACCCAACCACACTCAGACCTACCTCTCAACCATAACCCAACCACACTCAGACCTACCTCTCAACCCTAACCCAACCACACTCAGACCTACCTCTCAACCCTAACCCAACCACACTCAGACCTACCTCTCAACCCTAACCCAACCACACTCAGAGCTACCTCTAAACCCTAACCCAACCACACTCAGACCTACCTCTAAACCCTAACCCAACCACACTCAGACCTACCTCTCAACCCTAACCCAACCACACTCAGAGCTACCTCTAAACCCTAACCCAACCACACTCAGACCTACCTCTCAACCCTAACCCAACCACACTCAGACCTACCTCTCAACCCTAACCCAACCACACTCAGACCTACCTCTCAACCCTAACCCAACCACACTCAGACCTACCTCTCAACCCTAACCCAACCACACTCAGAGCTACCTCTAAACCCTAACCCAACCACACTCAGACCTACCTCTAAACCCTAACCCAACCACACTCAGACCTACCTCTCAACCCTAACCCAACCACACTCAGACCTACCTCTCAACCCTAACCCAACCACTCTCAGACCTACCTCTCAACCCTAACCCAACCACACTCAGAGCTACCTCTCAACCCTAACCCAACCACACTCAGACCTACCTCTCAACCCTAACCCAACCACACTCAGACCTACCTCTCAACCCTAACCCAACCACACTCAGACCTACCTCTAAACCCTAACCCAACCACACTCAGACCTACCTCTAAACCCTAACCCAACCACAGAGACCACGGGAGGTGTGTGTGCAAAGTGTGAAAGATAGATGGACAGAGAGAGTTGCAGTAGGGTGGCAGTGTTACTCTCCTGGCTGGTTCTGTTCCTTATCACTCACTATAAAGCAGCAGGAACTCACATAGGAACTCTCTCTGTCTCTGTGTCTCTCTCCTCTGTCTCTCTCTCCTCTGTCTCTGTGTCTCTCTCTCGGTGTCTCTCTCTCTGTGTGTCTGTCTCTGTGTCTCTCTCTCTGTCTCTGTGTCTGTGTCTCTCTCTCTGTCTCTGTGTCTCTCTCTCTGTGTCTCTCTGTGTCTCTCTGTGTCTGTCTCTGTGTCTCTGTCTCTGTGTCTGTCTCTGTGTCTCTCTCTCTCTCTCTGTGTGTCTCTCTCTCTCTCTCTGTGTGTCTCTCTCTCTCTCTCTGTGTCTCTCTCTCTGTGTCTCTCTCTGTGTCTCTCTGTGTCTGTCTCTGTGTCTCTCTCTCTCTCTGTGTGTCTCTCTCTCTCTCTCTGTGTCTCTCTCTCTGTGTCTCTCTCTGTGTCTCTCTGTGTCTGTCTCTTTGTCTCTCTCTCCTCTGTCTCTCTGTGTCTGTCTCTGTCTCTCTCTCCTCTGTCTCTCTGTCTCTCTCTCCTCTGTCTCTCTGTCTCTCTCTCTGTCTCTTTGTCTCTCTCTCTGTCTCTGTGTCTCTCTCTCTGTCTCTGTGTCTCTGTGTCTCTCTCTCTCGCTCGCTCTCTGTCTCTCTCTCCTCTGTCTGTCTGTCTCTCTCTCTGTCTGTCTGTCTGTCTCTCGCTCTCTGTCTCTCGCTCGCTCTCTCTCTCTCTGTCTCTCGCTCACTCTCTCTATCCTTCGCTCGCTCTGTCCTTCGCTCGCTTGCTCTGCCCTTCGCTCACTCGCTCGCTCTGCCTCACGCTCGCTCTGCCTCACGCTCGCTCTGCCTCACGCTCGCTCTGTCTCACGCTCCCTCTGTCTCACGCTCCCTCTGTCTCACGCTCCCTCTGTCTCACGCTCCCTCTGTCTCACGCTCGCTCTGTCTCACGCTCGCTCTGTCTCACGCTCGCTCTGTCTCACGCTCGCTCTGTCTCTCGCTCGCTCGCTCTGTCTCTCGCTCGCTCGCTCTGTCTCTCGCTCGCTCGCGCTGTCTCTCGCTCGCTCGCGCTGTCTCTCGCTCGCTCGCTCTGTCTCTCGCTCGCTCGCTCTGTCTCTCGCTCGCTCGCTCTGTCGCTCGCTCTGTCTCTCGCTCGCTCTGTCTCTCGCTCGCTTTGTCTCTCTCTCTCTCTATCTCTCTGTCTCTGTTTCAATTCAATGGGCTTTATTAACATGGGAAACATACAGTTGAAGTTTACATGCACTTAGGTTGGAGTCATTAAACCTCATTTTTCAACCACTCCACAAATTTCTTGTTAACAAACTATAGTTTTGGCAAGTCGGTTAGAACATCTACTTTGTGCATGACACAAGTCATTTTTCCAACAATTGTTTACAGACAAATTATTTCACTGTATCACAATTCCAGTGGGTCAGAAGTTTACATACACTAAGCTGACTGTGCCTTTAAACAGCTTGGAAAATTCCAGAAAATTATGTCATGGCTTTAGAAGCTTCTGATAGGCTAATTGACATAATTTGAGTCAATTGGAGGTGTACCTGTGGATGTATTTCAAGGCCTACCTTCAAACTCAGTCCCCCTTTGCTTGACATCATGGGAAAATCAAAAGAAATCAGCCAAGACCTCAGAAAAAAAATTGTAGACTTCCACAAGTCTGGTTCATCCTTGGGAGCAATTTCCAAACGCCTGAAGGTACCATGTTCATCTGTACAAACAATAGTATGCAAGTATAAACACCATGGGACCACGCAGCCGTCATACCGCTCAGGAAGGAGACGTGTTCTGTCTCCTAGAGATGAACGTACTTTGGTGCAAGAAGTGCAAATCAATCCCATAACAACAGCAAAGGACCTTGTGAAGATGCAGGAGGAAACAGGTACAAAAGTATCTATATCCACAGTAAAACGAGTCCTATATCGACATAACCTGAAAGGCCGCTCAGCAAGGAAGAAGCCACTGCTCCAAAACCACCATAAAAAAGCCAGACTATGCTATGCACCACCGTGAAGCATGGGGGTGGCAGCATCATGTTGTGTGGGTGCTTCACAAAATAGATGGCATCATGAGGAAGGGAAAATTATGTGGATAAATTGAAGCAACATCTCAAGACATCAGTCAGGAAGTTAAAGCTTGGTCGCAAATGTGTCTTCCAAATGGACAATGACCCCAAGCATACTTCCAAAGTTGTGGCAAAATGGCTTAAGGACAACAAAGTCAAGGTATTGGAGTGGCCATCACAAAGCCCCGACCTCAATCCTACAGAACATTTGTGGGGAGAACTGATAAAGCGTGTGCGAGCAAGGAGGCCTACAAACCTGACTCAGTTACACCAGCTCTGTCAGGAGGAATGGGCCAAAATTCACCTTCCCTTTGTTGGAAGCTTGTAGAAGGCTACCCAAAACGTTTGACCCACGTTAAACAATTTAAAGGCAATGCTACCAAATATTAATTGAGTGTATGTAAACTTCTGACCCACTGGGAATGTGATGAAAGAAATAAAAGATTAAATAAATCATTCTCTCTACTATTATTCTGACATTTCACATTCTTAAAATAAAATCTTAAAATCTGAGTTGATTGATGTGGTCTGTTGTCTCTCAGGTCGAAGCTGGGTCTGTTTCAGTCCAGGATTAGTTTACAGAAAGCCAACGTTAAGGTAAGCATGGTATCCATTACACCTGTACAACATGACGAAATGTTTACACACACGTCAACTCTTTCTCAAATCACATGTTTGTATGCAGAGCAATCTGGCCTGCTGTTTAACACACTGTCACTCTCTCGCTCTGTCACTCTCTCTCTCTGTCTCTCTCTCTGTCTCTCTCTCTGTCTCTCTCTCTCTCTCTCTGTCTCTCTCTCTCTGTCTCTCTCTCTCTGTCTCTCTCTCTCTGTCTCTCTCTCTCTGTCTCTCTCTCTGTCTCTCTCTCTGTCTCTCTCTGTCTCTCTCTCTGTCTCTCTCTCTGTCTCTCTCTCTGTCTCTCTCTCTGTCTCTCTCTGTCTCTCTCTCTCAATTCAATTCAATTCAAGGGGCTTTATTGGCATGGGAAACATGTGTTAACATTGCCAAAGCAAGTGAGGTAGATATTATACAAAAGTGAAATAAACAATACAAATTAACAGTAAACATTACACATACAGAAGTTTCAAAACAATAAAGACATTACAAATGTTATATTATATATATACAGTGTTGTAACAATGTACAAATGGTTAAAGCACACAAGTTAAAATAAATAAGCATAAATATGGGTTGTATTTACAATGGTGTTTGTTCTTCACTGGTTGCCCTTTTCTTGTGGCAACAGGTCACAAATCTTGCTGCTGTGATGGCACACTGTGGAATTTCACCCAGTAGATATGGGAGTTTATCAAAATTGGATTTGTTTTCGAATTCTTTGTGGATCTGTGTAATCTGAGGGAAATATGGTCATACATTGGGCAGGAGGTTAGGAAGTGCAGCTCAGTTTCCACCTCATTTTGTGGGCAGTGTGCACATAGCCTGTCTTCTCTTGAGAGCCATGTCTGCCTACGGCGGCCTTTCTCAATAGCAAGGCTATGCTCACTGAGTCTGTACATAGTCAAAGCTTTCCTTAAGTTTGGGTCAGTCACAGTGGTCAGGTATTCTGCCACTGTGTACTCTCTGTTTAGGACCAACTAGCATTCTAGTTTGCTCTGTTTTTTTGTTAATTCTTTCCAATGTGTCAAGTAATTATCTTTTTGTTTTCTCATGATTTGGTTGGGTCTAATTGTGCTGTTGTCCTGGGGCTCTGTGGGGTGTGTTTGTGTTTGTGAACAGAGCCCTAGGACCAGCTTGCTTAGGGGACTCTTCTCCAGGTTCATCTCTCTGTAGGTGATGGCTTTGTTATGGAAGGTTTGGGAATCGCTTCCTTTTAGGTGGTTGTAGAATTTAACGGCTCTTTTCTGGATTTTGATAATTAGTGGGTATCGGCCTAATTCTGCTCTGCATGCATTATTTGGTGTTCTACGTTGTACACGGAGGATATTTTTGCAGAATTCTGCATGCAGAGTCTCAATTTGGTGTTTGTCCCATTTTGTGAAATCTTGGTTGGTGAGCGGACCCCAGACCTCACAACCATAAAGGGCAATGGGCTCTATGACTGATTCAAGTATTTTTAGCCAGATCCTAATTGGTATGTTGAAATTTATGTTCCTTTTGATGGCATAGAAGGCCCTTCTTGCCTTGTCTCTCAGATCGTTCACAGCTTTGTGAAAGTTACCTGTGGTGCTGATGTTTAGGCCGAGGTATGTATAGTTTTTTGTGTGCTCTAGGGCAACGGTGTCTAGATGGAATTTGTGGTCCTGGTGACTGGACCTTTTTTGGAACACCATTATTTTGGTCTTACTGAGATTTACTGTCAGGGCCCAGGTCTGACAGAATCTGTGCAGAAGATCTAGGTGCTGCTGTAGGCCCTCCTTGGTTGGTGACAGAAGCACCAGATCATCAGCAAACAGTAGACATTTGACTTCGGATTCTAGTAGGGTGAGACCAGGTGCTGCAGACTGTTCTAGTGCCCGCGCCAATTCGTTGATATATATGTTGAAGAGGGTGGGGCTTAAGCTGCATCCCTGTCTCACCCCACGACCCTGTGTGAAGAAATGTGTGTGTTTTTTGCCAATTTTAACCGCACACTTGTTGTTTGTGTACATGGATTTTATAATGTCGTATGTTTTACCCCCAACACCACTTTCCATCAATTTGTATAGCAGACCCTCATGCCAAATTGAGTCGAAGGCTTTTTTGAAATCAACAAAGCATGAGAAGACTTTGCCTTTGTTTTGGTTTGTTTGGTTGTCAATTAGGGTGTGTAGGGTGAATACATGGTCTGTTGTACGGTAATTTGGTAAAAAGCCAATTTGACATTTGCTCAGTACATTGTTTTCATTGAGGAAATGTACGAGTCTGCTGTTAATGATAATGCAGAGTATTTTCCCAAGGTTACTGTTGACGCATATTCCACGGTAGTTATTGGGGTCAAATTTGTCTCCACTTTTGTGGATTGGGGTGATCAGTCCTTGGTTCCAAATATTGGGGAAGATGCCAGAGCTAAGGACGATGTTAAAGAGTTTTAGTATAGCCAATTGGAATTTGTTGTCTGTATATTTGATCATTTCATTAAGGATACCATCAACACCACAGGCCTTTTTGGGTTGGAGGGTTTTTATTTTGTCCTGTAACTCATTCAAGGTAATTGGAGAATCCAGTGGGTTCTGGTAGTCTTTAATAGTTGATTCTAGGATTTGTATTTGATCATGTATATGTTTTTGCTCTTTATTCTTTGTTATAGAGCCAAAAAGATTGGAGAAGTGGTTTACCCATACATCTCCATTTTGGATAGATAATTCTTCGTGTTGTTGTTTGTTTAGTTTTTTCCAATTTTCCCAGAATTGGTTAGAGTCTATGGATTCTTCAATTACATTGAGCTGATTTCTGACGTGCTGTTCCTTCTTTTTCCGTAGTGTATTTCTGTATTGTTTTAGTGATTCACCATAGTGAAGGCGTAGACTCAGGTTTTCTGGGTCTCTATGTTTTTGGTTGGACAGGTTTCTCAATTTATTTCTTAGATTTTTGCATTCTTCATCAAACCATTTGTCATTGTTGTTCATTTTCTTTGGTTTTCTATTTGAGATTTTTAGATTTTACAGGGAAGCTGAGAGGTCAAATATACTGTTAAGATTTTCTACTGCCAAGTTTACACCTTCACTATTGCAGTGGAACGTTTTACCCAGGAAGTTGTCTAAAAGGGATTGAATTTGCTGTTGTCTAATTGTGTTTTGGTAGGTTTCCAAACTGCATTCCTTCCATCTATAGCATTTCTTAATGTTACTCAGTTCCTTTGGCTTTGATGCCTCATGATTGAGTATTGCTCTGTTCAAGTAGACTGTGATTTTGCTGTGGTCTGATAGGGGTGTCAGTGGGCTGACTGTGAACGCTCTGAGAGACTCTGGGTTGAGGTCAGTGATAAAGTAGTCTACAGTGCTACTGCCAAGAGATGAGCTATAGGTGAACCTACCATAGGAGTCCCCTCGAAGCCTACCATTGACTATGTACATACCCAGCGTGCGACAGAGCTGCAGGAGTTGTGACCAGTTTTTGTTGGTTATGTTGTCATAGTTGTGCCTAGGGGGGCATATGGGGGAGGGAATGCTGTCACCTGCAGGCAGGTGTTTGTCCCCCTGTGTGCTGAGGGTGTCAGGTTCTTGTCCAGTTCTGGCATTTAGGTCGCCACAGACTAATACATGTCCCTGGGCCTGGAAATGATTGATTTCCTCCTTCAGGATGGAGAAGCTGTCTTCATTAAAGTATGGGGATTCTAGTGGGGGGATATAGGTAGCACACAGGAGGACATTTTTCTCTGTTAAGATAATTTCCTTTTGAATTTCTAGCCAAATGTAAAATGTTCCTGTTTTGATTAATTTAATGGAGTGAGTTAGGTCTGCTCTATACCAAATTAGCATTCCCCCTGAGTCCCTTCCCTGTTTCACACCTGGTAGTTTGGTGGATGGGACTACCAGCTCTCTGTAACCTAGAGGGCAACCAGTGGGTCCGTCTCCTCTGTACCAGGTTTCTTGCAGGATGACAATGTCTGCATTACCGATTTCTTTGGTGAAGTCCGGGTTCCTGCTCTTTAGGCCAAAGGCAGATGACCTCAGGCCTTGGATATTCCAGGATGATATAGTGAAGGCTTTTTGTTCCATAAAGTGTCCAATGTTGTTGGTCGTGGTTTGGCCTCAGGCCAGTAAGTGTGAGCAGAGCCTGCTGAGCATCTGGTACATGCCGTTGGCTTGGGCGAGTGTAAGAGTGGGGGTTGGGCCTGTTTGCCCGCTCACTACCTGGGCGTATGTGTGACTTCCATGTTGATGCCCTCTCTGCGGGGGTGGGGTGCATGGGGTGGGCAGGAGTGGCATAGGTCTGATCTGAGGGGGCCTAAATTGGGTGTGGGCATGGTTGATGTGGGGGGGTGTTGATTGGTTGGGGTGGGGGTGTGTCTGGGGGTGCTGTGGTCTGGATGTAGGTCCTCTTGGCGTGGGTCCTCTATGTGTAGGTCCAGGGTGGGGTGCTGAAGGTCTTGGAGGGTGTCTCGCTGGTCTGGGTGGGGTGTCTATTGATCTGTTGCTCCTGTGTGAAGTGTTGGGGCTGCGTTTGAGAGCGATGTCCTTTAGAGTCCGGGCAAAGGTGGGCACTGCTGCCTTGTAGAGGTGGACCTGGTCATAGAGGCTGTTCAAGTCCAGGGTGGAGTGGTGGGCCAGGAAAACATTTGGTTTTGAGGCACAGTCACTGGAGATGCTTGCGTTTACCCGCTGTATTGTAGCAGGGTGGAAGTCTTTTCGTGGTAGCAGGGTGGAGATAACCACTTGTGCATTGGGGAAAGTAGAAGAAGCTTTTTCAATCACTCCCTTCAGTGCTGTGGCCACCCTTTCCTGCTGTGCTCTCAGGTCGTTTGTGCCTGTGTGTATTATTATGTGGCTAGGTGAGCCTAGTTTGTCCTCAGACAGAAGGTCTAGGGCGCACTGGGTGTTTGGACACCAGAGTTTAGACACACTGTGTTTGGGAAAAAGTTTTTTTTCTTCTATAAATTTCCCATTTGAGTCCATAAGGAGAAAAATCTGTGTCTTGTGTTTGTCCTCAGTGGGTGTGGGGGGGTTGTCAGGAGGGCTATCAGGGTGGCTGACAGGGGGGGTGCTCAGGGGGGGTGAGAGCTGCTGGGCTTGGGGTTTTTCTTTTGTCTGTTCTGCTGTGATGTTGACTCTATGGTCAGGGTCTGGTGTGGACTGTTCTGCTGTGGTGTCGAGACTTTTGTCGGGTGATGAGGTGGGCTGTTCTGCTGGCTTCTCTGTGGGGATGGCCACCTCCCTAGTGGGTTGTTCTCTGTCACATGCCATCCCCCTCAACCTCTCCTCCAGCAGTCTGATCCTCTCCTCCATCCCCCTCTCCCTCTCCTCCAGCAGTCTGATCCTCTCCTCTAGTGCTCTGTTCTGCTCCTGCTCCTGCTTCTGCTCTTTCTCCAGTTGAAGTTGTCTCTTAACTGTCCAGAGTCCAGATGTGTCTCTCTCCACCTCCAGCTCTCCTGGTCTGGTTAAGGGGGTGTTGTTGTGCTGGACTGTTGTCTGGGTCTGTGCTGACTGGAGTGTAATCACCTGCTGTTCCAGCTCCACCTGCCTTACCTCCAGCTGGGTGAATTTATCCTTCATTTCAATGAGGGAGAAGTGCTCTGTACTGGGAGGTTGACTGTCTGCTGAGGGTTGCTCGTCTGTGGGGTTATATGATGAAGAGTTTTGGTCTGACCCGCTTGGGGTGGGGGTATCTTTATCAAGGGAGAGCTTCTCCTGCTGGGCTAATTCTTTGATTAGGTGAAAGTCCAGCTGAAACTGTTTGGGGTTGCCCTGTACCAATACTGTTCCAGACTTATATAGATTTATGTTAGCTGACTCCTCGTCCTCGTTGTCAAGTATCCTGAGTTTCCACCCCTCGTTAACCCCCCCTCTCTTAACAGAGGGGTAGTGTGCTAATATAGCACTGTGCCATGCCAGGGGATGGTTTGTGTGGAAGATAAGGTTGCTGATGTTCCCATTTTTGTAATAGTCAGCAAAAAGTGTCTCTTGATTTTCCATAAGGAGCTTCATTTTGTGCTCTTTTCTTGCCTTGTCATTCTTTACACTCCCAGGGTACTGTATTTTAATTACCTCTGAACAGCAGGAGGGAGCTTCTAAGGCCTCTCCATTTGGTTGGGGTAGACTATTCGACTCTCCTGCCATTGTTGGGCTAATGGTCTTTGACACCTCTCACTTGACACGTCAGTGCTAGTTGAAGCTGTATCAAGCTTGGCAATTATGTTTCATTCAATGCTTATAAAGTAATGTCATGTATTTTTCTTCTTGGCTTTTGGCAATAGAATATAGTTTCAGACTAAACATTACTCACTCAGTTCCAGGTTGGGTGGTGTTTTCAGGTTACTGTTGTTTTCCAGAGAATTTGCTGTGTAATAATCCTTGGTAGTTGTGAATCTTTCAGGTGATTCCGTAATTCCGTCCAAAATCAGGTTGTAGGTTTTGAGTTTTGATTTGAATTTAGGGTTATGTTGTAGAGGGTAGCATCCTGTATGTGTTCCTGACAAAAAATCCAAGTTTAACTAACTCTAAATCTATATTTTTTAAAGAAAATGCTGAAAAATGCAGGAGCTCATCTGATCATGACCTCTCTCTCTCTGTCTCTCTCTCTGTCTCTCTGTGTCTCTCTGTCTCTCATTCTGTCTCTCTCTCTCTCATTCTGTCTCTCTCTCTCTCATTCTCTCTCTCTCTCTGTCTCTCTCTCTCTCTCTCTCTCTCTCTCTCTCTCTCTCTCTGTCATTCTCTCTCTCTCTCTCTCTCTCTCTGTCATTCTCTCTCTCTCTCTCTCTCTCTCTCTCTCTCTCTCTCTCTCTCTCTGTCATTCTGTCTCTCTCTCTCTCTCTCTCTCTCTCTCTGTCATTCTGTCTCTCTCTCTCTGTCATTCTGTCTCTCTCTCTCTCTCTCTCTCTGTCATTCTGTCTCTCTCTCTCTCTCTCTCTCTCTGTCATTCTGTCTTTCTCTCTCTCTCTCTGTCATTCTCTCTCTCTCTCTCTCTCTCTCTCTGTCATTCTGTCTCTCTCTCTCTCTGTCTCTCTCTCTCTGTCTCTCTCTCTCTGTCTCTCTCTCTCTCTCTCTCTCTCTCTCTCTCTCTCTCTCTCTCTCTCTCTCTCTCTCTCTCTCTCTCTCTGTCATTCTGTCTCTCTCTCTCTGTCATTCTGTCTCTCTCTCTCTGTCATTCTGTCTCTCTCTCTCTCTCTCTCTCTCTCTCTCTCTCTCTCTCTCTCTCTCTCTCTCTCTCTCTCTCTCTCTCTCTCTCTCTCTCTGTCATTCTGTCTCTCTCTCTCTCTCTGTCATTCTGTCTCTCTCTCTCTCTCTCTCTCTGTCATTCTGTCTCTCTCTCTCTCTCTCTCTCTCTCTCTCTCTCTCTCTCTCTCTCTCTCTCTCTCTCTCTCTCTCTCTCTCTCATTCTGTCTCTCTCTCTCTCTCATTCTGTCTCTCTCTGTCTCTCTCTCTCTCTCTCTCTCTCTCTCTCTCTCTCTCTCTCTGTCATTCTGTCTCTCTCTCTCTCTCTCTCTCTGTCATTCTCTCTCTCTCTCTCTCTCTCTCTCTCTCTCTCTGTCATTCTGTCTCTCTCTCTCTCTCTCTGTCATTCTGTCTCTCTCTCTCTCTCTCTGTCATTCTGTCTCTCTCTCTCTCTCTCTCTCTCTCTCTCTCTCTCTCTCTCTCTCTCTCTCTCTCTCTCTCTCTCTCTCTCTCTGTCATTCTGTCTCTCTCTCTCTGTCATTCTGTCTCTCTCTCTCTCTCTCTCTCTCTCTGTCATTCTGTCTCTCTCTCTCTGTCATTCAGTCTCTCTCTCTCTCTCTCTCTCTCTCTCTCTCTCTCTCTCTCTCTGTCATTCTCTCTCTCTCTCTCTCTCTCTCTCTCTCTGTCATTCTCTCTCTCTCTGTCATTCTCTCTCTCTCTGTCATTCTGTCTCTGTCTCTCTCTCTCTCTCTCTCTCTCTCTCTCTCTCTGTCTCTGTCTCTGTCTCTGTCTCTGTCTCTGTCTCTGTCTCTGTCTCTGTCTCTGTCTCTCTCTGTCTTTGTCTAGTTGAAAGCCAAGAGGAGTGACTGTAACTCTAAAGCAACCCATGCCAGGAATGACTACCTGTTAACCCTGGCAGCAGCTAATGCTCATCATGACCGCTACTACCACACAGACCTGCTGCACTGTATACAGGTACCACACACACACACACACACACACACACACACACACACACACACACACACACACACACACACACACACACACACACACACATTTGGCCTTAGTGACTGGTTGGTGAGGTGAATGACTGGACCCTCTAGACTGTGAGATAATCACATACACTCCCAGACAGACAGACACATGCGTCAGAGATTCAGAATCTTTAGTGTTCAGACATCATAGTGTTGACGCTCATCTTTTAGCTTCACAAACACACAAACACCTCAGCCACTGCTCGGTATGTCAGCTTACTGTATCTCAGCTGTGCCCATGGTCATGAACTCCTCTCGCATTAAGACATTGACACACGCACACACACACACACACACACACACACACACACACACACACACACACACACACACTCACTCACTCACTCACTCACTCACTCACTCACTCACTCACTCACACACAGTGGAGATGTTGGTGAGAGGAGTGTACTGCTCAACACCTCCCCCTGCTGTCGTAAATGGGTAGTGGCCATCTGAGGGTTCTATAGAGGTGTTTCATATTGTAGACACCGCTGCCTCTGACAGATGTGGCTGCTTACTGGAAACACACACACACACACACACACACACACACACACACACACACACACACACACACACACACACACACACACACACACACACACACACTAAGAGAGCAGGCCTAACTGTTCCTATAGTGCTGTCTGCTGTTGGGAAAGGTGAAAGGGGTCAGATTCTTACGCAACAAGAGAACACACAGACCCACAGACAGACTCACACACAGATCCATACATCCTCTGCATCGTCAAACCACAGGTCTTTCCTGCCCTATATTCCTCCCTCAGTCTATCCTTCTTCTTCCTCCACCTTCTCCCTGCTCATACTACAGTATCTATCCAGTCTATTAGCTGTTAATGATTCATTACTGTCTCTGTCCATTCATACCCCCCCCCCCTCTCTCTCTCTCTCTCTCTCTCTCTCTCTCTCTCTCTCTCTCTCACACACACACACTGTCTCTCTCTCACACACACTGTCTCTCTCTCACACACACTGTCTCTCTCTCACACAATGTCTCTCTCACCCACTGTCTCTCTCACACACACTGTCTCTCTCTCTCTCTCGCTCTCTCTCGCTCTCTCTCACACACTGTCTCTCTCTCTCTCGCTTTCTCTCACACACTGTCTCTCTCTCTCTCACACACACTGTCTCTCTCTCTCCTCTCTCTGTCTCAATTCAATTCAATTGACTTTATTGTCTCTCTCTGTCTCTCTCTCTCCTCTGTATCTCTCTGTATCTCTCTGTCTCTCTCAGGAGTTGGATGGAGGGATATATAACCATGTGAAGGACTATCTGATCTCTATCTGTCAGACAGAGCTGGAAGCCTTTCAGGTCATACACAACACCTTCCAGTTCCTACTGGACAAATCCACCCGGGTGAGACAGCTGTGTGTGTGTGTGGGTGTTTCTGTGGGTGTTTCTGTGTGTGGGTGTTTCTGTGTGTGGGTGTTTCTGTGTGTGGGTGTTTCTGTGTGTGGGTGTTTCTGTGTGTGGGTGTCTGTGTGTGGGTGTCTCTGTGTGTGGGTGTCTCTGTGTGTGGGTGTCTCTGTGTGTGGGTGTTTCTGTGTATGGGCGTTTCTGTGTATGGGTGTGTCTTTCTCTGTGTGTGTCTTTCTCTGTGTGTGTCTTTCTGTGTGTGGGTGTGTCTGTGTGTGGGTGTGTCTGTGTGTGGGTGTGTCTGTGTGTGGGTGTCTGTGTGTGGGTGTGTCTGTGTGTGGGCATTTATGTGTGTGTTTCTGTGTGTGTGGGTGTTTCTGTGTGTGTTTCTGTGTATGGGTGTTTGTTTCTGTGTGTGTTTCTCTGTGTGGGTGTGTCTGTGTGTGGGTGTTTCTGTGTGTTTCTGTGTGTGGGTGTTTCTGTGTGTTTCTGTGTGTGGGTGTTTCTGTGTGTGGGTGTTTCTGTGTGTTTCTGTGTGTGGGTGTTTCTGTGTGTTTCTGTGTGTGGGTGTTTCTGTGTGTGGGTGTCTGTGTGTGGGTGTCTCTGTGTGTGGGTGTCTCTGTGTGTGGGTGTTTCTGTGTATGGGCGTTTCTGTGTATGGGTGTGTCTTTCTCTGTGTGTGTCTTTCTCTGTGTGTGTGTGTCTGTGTGTGGGTGTGTCTGTGTGTGGGTGTGTCTGTGTGTGGGTGTGTCTGTGTGTGGGCATTTATGTGTGTGTTTCTGTGTGTGTGGGTGTTTCTGTGTGTGTTTCTGTGTATGGGTGTTTGTTTCTGTGTGTGTTTCTCTGTGTGGGTGTGTCTGTGTGTGGGTGTTTCTGTGTGTTTCTGTGTGTGGGTGTTTCTGTGTGTTTCTGTGTGTGGGTGTTTCTGTGTGTTTCTGTGTGTGGGTGTTTCTGTGTGTTTCTGTGTGTGGGTGTTTCTGTGTGTTTCTGTGTGTGGGTGTTTCTGTGTGTTTCTGTATGTGGGTGTTTCTGTGTGTTTCTGTGTGTGGGTGTTTCTGTGTGTGTGGGTGTTTCTGTGTGTTTCTGTGTGTGTGGGTGTTTCTGTGTGTTTCTGTGTGTTTCTGTATGTGGGTGTTTCTGGGTGTTTCTGTGTGTGGGTGTTTCTGTGTGTTTCTGTGTGTGGGTGTTTCTGTGTGTTTCTGTGTGTGGGTGTTTCTGTGTGTGTGGGTGTTTCTGTGTGTTTCTGTGTGTGGGTGTTTCTGTGTGTGTGGGTGTTTCTGTGTGTTTCTGTGTGGGTGTTTCTGTGTGTTTCTGTGTGTGTGGGTGTTTCTGTGTGTTTCTGTGTGTGGGTGTTTCTGTGTGTTTCTGGGTGTTTCTGGGTGTGTGTGTGTGGGTGTGTGTGGGTGTTTCTGTGTGTGTGGGTGTTTCTGTGTGTATAATCCTGTATTTCTCTGTCTCTCTCAGGTGATGCAGGAGTTTAACCAGCAGCTCTTCATGCAGGAGAACCCTGTGTTTCATAAAGCACAAGACTTCCAGTTCCAACCCAGCGACTGTGACACGGTGAGACACACACACACACACACACACACACACACACACACACACACACACACACACACACACACACACACACACACACACACACACACACACACACTAACAGGCTTCCTGTATCTGAGATGTCCTTACTCAACCCTCTCCAACCCTGTTCTCTGTTCATATGCTGTGTTCATGTGCTCTCCTCACGGAAACGTTCCAAGTACAGAACGACCGTGACGACCTTCCCATGGGAGTTTCCGAGGAGCACTTGAACACAGCATTACTCTTCTCTGTGTTAATACAATTTTTTTTACCTTTATTTAACTAGGCAAGTCAGTTGGGAACAAATTCTTATTTACAATGACGGCCTACCCCGGCCAAACCCGGACGACGCTGGGCCAATTGTGCGCCGCCCTATGTGACTCCCAATCACGGCCGGATGTGATACAGCCTGGATTCGAACCAGGGTGTCTGTAGTGACGCCTCAAGCACTGAGATTCAGTGCCTTAGACAGCTGCGCCACTCAGTTAACACTGAGTACGTTTACATGTACATTAATAAATGAATAATCCGATTATGGCAGTAGGCTGAGTATGGCATTACTCATGTAAACACCTTACTCTGCTTATCTTAATCGGCGTCAGGTCAAAATCAAAATAAGCCTATGCTGATTAAAACACCAAATTTTTCTGAGCAATCTTTCAAATGATTAGGACATGTAAACACCTTAATGGGCGTTCCAGCTGTGTATGTGATCTGAGCATGTTCCAGCACCAGCCAAGAGAGCCTCCCTCTTTGTGAAGTGAAGTGAGTTTGGAACAACTGAATGTATAGGTCTTAGAAGTAGTTTTCACGTACAAACTTTAGATGTCCGAACTCAGAATCAAATATGCTTCCCAAAAATAACATGGTCATTGTGGTAGAATGTTTATAAAGATAGGAGATGTTCTGCATTTATCAGAGTGACATCAGGTCTCCTGATCTCAGATGTGTCCATGTAAACAGGATTATTAGGGGAACATTTCTTCTTACAAAACATGTAAACGTTTTAAACAAACTATTATATTAACCTGACTATCCACAATAATGACATTATTGTGTGCATATAACCGTACTCACTGTCTCTGTGCCTTCACATGTTGAAACAGTCCTTCTGTAAACCAATCTGTTAAGTCTGTAGTCTCTGTCTTAGTGTCTTGTTCCACTGCTCTATAACACCTACAGTCAGTGTTTGACTTGGTAAAACAGGAAGTCCACAATACTGTTGAGTTAATATTCTATAAGAGGACCAGGAAGTCCACAATACTGTTGAGTTAATATTCTATAAGAGGAACAGGAAGTCCACAATACTGTTGAGTTAATATTCTATAAGAGGAACAGGAAGTCCACAATGCTGTTGAGTTAATATTCTATAAGAGGAACAGGAAGTCCACAATACTGTTGAGTTAATATTCTATAAGAGGAACAGGAAGTCCACAATACTGTTGAGTTAATATTCTATAAGAGGACCAGGAAGTCCACAATACTGTTGAGTTAATATTCTATAAGAGGACCAGGAAGTCCACAATACTGTTGAGTTAATATTCTATAAGAGGACCAGGAAGTCCACAATACTGTTGAGTTAATATTCTATAAGAGGACCAGGAAGTCCACAATACTGTTGAGTTAATATTCTATAAGAGGACCAGGAAGTCCACAATACTGTTGAGTTAATATTCTATAAGAGGAACAGGAAGTCCACAATACTGTTGAGTTAATATTCTATAAGAGGAACAGGAAGTCCACAATACTGTTGAGTTAATATTCTATAAGAGGAACAGGAAGTCCACAATACTGTTGAGTTAATATTCTATAAAAGGAACAGGAAGTCAAGCAGTAGAACATGAGGTGTTGGTACTCTGCTCTGGTGAGCTCCTTCCCAAGTCAAGCACTGAATACAGTACATGCATGTCTCTCTCTCTACAAACTATTTTCCCTTCATTGTCTTTCTCCTCCAAACCTTTTCAACCTTGGCTAACTCTTTCTCTCCTAACTATTTCCACTAACGTCTATCTGTATGTGCTTGATCGCGCGCGTGTGTGTGTGTCAGACTCTGAGCTCGGTGCAGAAGTTGGTGGACATTGAGCCTTCGCCCATCAGTGTCATGAGGATGACGCTGGCACAGGTAGACCTAACCACTAGTCTCTACCCACCAAGTCTCCTCCAACCATCTAGAGGTATAACATGACCCTGGCACAGGTAGACCTAACCACTAGTCTCTACCCACCAAGTCTCCTCCAACCATCTAGAGGTATAACATGACCCTGGCACAGGTAGACCTAACCACTAGTCTCTACCCACCAAGTCTCCTCCAACCATCTAGAGGCATAACATGACCCTGGCACAGGTAGACCTAACCACTAGTCTCTACCCACCAAGTCACCTCCAACCATCTAGAGGTATAACATGACCCTGACACAGGTAGACCTAACCACTAGTCTCTACCCACCAAGTCACCTCCAACCATCTAGAGGTATAATATGACCCTGACACAGGTAGACCTAACCACTAGTCTCTACCCACCAAGTCTCCAACCATCTAGAGGTATAACATGACCCTGGCACAGGTAGACCTAACCACTAGTCTCTACCCACCAAGTCACCTCCAACCATCTAGAGGTATAACATGACCCTGGCACAGGTAGACCTAACCACTAGTCTCTACCCACCAAGTCTCCTCCAACCATCTAGAGGTATAACATGACCCTGACACAGGTAGACCTAACCACTAGTCTCTACCCACCAAGTCTCCTCCAACCATCTAGAGGTATAACATGACCCTGGCACAGGTAGACCTAACCACTAGTCTCTACCCACCAAGCCACCTCCAACCATCTAGAGGCATAACATGACCCTGGCACAGGTGGACCTAACCACTAGTCTCTACCCACCAAGTCACCTCCAACCATCTAGAGGTATAACATGACCCTGACACAGGTAGACCTAACCACTAGTCTCTACCCACCAAGTCACCTCCAACCATCTAGAGGTATAACATGACCCTGGCACAGGTAGACCTAACCACTAGTCTCTACCCACCAAGTCTCCTCCAACCATCTAGAGGTATAACATGACCCTGGCACAGGTAGACCTAACCACTAGTCTCTACCCACCAAGTCTCCTCCAACCATCTAGAGGTATAACATGACCCTGGCACAGGGAGACCTAACCACTAGTCTCTACCCACCAAGTCTCCTCCAACCATCTAGAGGTATAACATGACCCTGGCACAGGTAGACCTAACCACTAGTCTCTACCCACCAAGTCACCTCCAACCATCTAGAGGTATAACATGACCCTGGCACAGGTAGACCTAACCACTAGTCTCTACCCACCAAGTCACCTCCAACCATCTAGAGGTATAACATGACCCTGGCACAGGTAGACCTAACCACTAGTCTCTACCCACCAAGTCACCTCCAACCATCTAGAGGCATAATATGACCCTGACACAGGTAGACCTAACCACTAGTCTCTACCCACCAAGTCTCCTCCAACCATCTAGAGGTATAACATGACCCTGGCACAGGTAGACCTAACCACTAGTCTCTACCCACCAAGTCACCTCCAACCATCTAGAGGTATACCATGACCCTGGCACAGGTAGACCTAACCACTAGTCTCTACCCACCAAGTCACCTCCAACCATCTAGAGGTATAACATGACCCTGGCACAGGGAGACCTAACCACTAGTCTCTACCCACCAAGTCTCCTCCAACCATCTAGAGGTATAACATGACCCTGGCACAGGGAGACCTAACCACTAGTCTCTACCCACCAAGTCTCCTCCAACCATCTAGAGGTATAACATGACCCTGGCACAGGTCGACCTAACCACTAGTCTCTACCCACCAAGTCTCCTCCAACCATCTAGAGGTATAACATGACCCTGGCACAGGTAGACCTAACCACTAGTCTCTACCCACCAAGTCACCTCCAACCATCTAGAGGTATAACATGACCCTGGCACAGGTAGACCTAACCACTAGTCTCTACCCACCAAGTCACCTCCAACCATCTAGAGGCATAACATGACCCTGGCACAGGTAGACCTAACCACTAGTCTCTACCCACCAAGTCACCTCCAACCATCTAAAGGTATAACATGACCCTGGCACAGGTAGACCTAACCACTAGTCTCTACCCACCAAGTCACCTCCAACCATCTAGAGGTATAACATGACCCTGGCACAGGTAGACCTAACCACTAGTCTCTACCCACCAAGTCACCTCCAACCATCTAGAGGTATAACATGACCCTGACACAGGTAGACCTAACCAATAGTCTCTACCCACCAAGTCACCTCCAACCATCTAGAGGCATAACATGACCCTGGCACAGGTAGACCTAACCACTAGTCTCTACCCACCAAGCCACCTCCAACCATCTAGAGGCATAACATGACCCTGACACAGGTAGACCTAACCACTAGTCTCTACCCACCAAGTCACCTCCAACCATCTAGAGGCATAACATGACCCTGGCACAGGTAGACCTAACCACTAGTCTCTACCCACCAAGTCTCCAACCATCTAGAGGCATAACATGACCCTGGCACAGGTAGACCTAACCACTAGTCTCTACCCACCAAGTCACCTCCAACCATCTAGAGGTATAACATGACCCTGGCACAGGGAGACCTAACCACTAGTCTCTACCCACCAAGTCACCTCCAACCATCTAGAGGCATAACATGACCCTGGCACAGGGAGACCTAACCACTAGTCTCTACCCACCAAGTCACCTCCAACCATCTAGAGGTATAACATGACCCTGGCACAGGGAGACCTAACCACTAGTCTCTACCCACCAAGTCTCCTCCAACCATCTAGAGGTATAACATGACCCTGGCACAGGTAGACCTAACCACTAGTCTCTACCCACCAAGTCTCCTCCAACCATCTAGAGGCATAACATGACCCTGGCACAGGTAGACCTAACCACTAGTCTCTACCCACCAAGTCTCCTCCAACCATCTAGAGGCATAACATGACCCTGGCACCGGTAGACCTAACCACTAGTCTCTACCCACCAAGTCTCCTCCAACCATCTAGAGGTATAACATGACCCTGGCACAGGTAGACCTAACCACTAGTCTCTTCCCACCAAGTCACCTCCAACCATCTAGAGGTATAACATGACCCTGGCACAGGTAGACCTAACCACTAGTCTCTACCCACCAAGTCTCCTCCAACCATCTAGAGGTATAACATGACCCTGGCACAGGTAGACCTAACCACTAGTCTCTACCCACCAAGTCACCTCCAACCATCTAGAGGTATAACATGACCCTGGCACAGGTAGACCTAACCACTAGTCTCTACCCACCAAGTCACCTCCAACCATAGAGGTATAACATGACCCTGGCACAGGTAGACCTAACCACTAGTCTCTACCCACCAAGTCACCTCCAACCATCTAGAGGTATAACATGACCCTGGCACAGGTAGACCTAACCACTAGTCTCTACCCACCAAGTCACCTCCAACCATCTAGAGGTATAATATGACCCTGACACAGGTGGACCTAACCACTAGTCTCTACCCACCAAGTCACCTCCAACCATCTAGAGGTATAACATGACCCTGGCACAGGTAGACCTAACCACTAGTCTCTACCCACCAAGTCACCTCCAACCATCTAGAGGTATAATATGACCCTGACACAGGTAGACCTAACCACTAGTCTCTACCCACCAAGTCTCCAACCATCTAGAGGCATAACATGACCCTCACACAGGTAGACCTAACCACTAGTCTCTACCCACCAAGTCACCTCCAACCATAGAGGGATAACATGACCCTGGCACAGGGAGACCTAACCACTAGTCTCTACCCACCAAGTCACCTCCAACCATCTAGAGGTATAACATGACCCTGGCACAGGTAGACCTAACCACTAGTCTCTACCCACCAAGTCTCCTCCAACCATCTAGAGGCATAACATGACCCTGGCACAGGTAGACCTAACCACTAGTCTCTACCCACCAAGTCACCTCCAACCATCTAGAGGTATAACATGACCCTGGCACAGGTAGACCTAACCACTAGTCTCTACCCACCAAGCCACCTCCAACCATCTAGAGGTATAACATGACCCTGGCACAGGTAGACCTAACCACTAGTCTCTACCCACCAAGTCACCTCCAACCATCTAGAGGTATAACATGACCCTGGCACAGGTAGACCTAACCACTAGTCTCTACCCACCAAGTCACCTCCAACCATCTAGAGGTATAACATGACCCTGACACAGGTAGACCTAACCACTAGTCTCTACCCACCAAGTCTCCTCCAACCATCTAGAGGTATAACATGACCCTGGCACAGGTAGACCTAACCACTAGTCTCTACCCACCAAGTCTCCTCCAACCATCTAGAGGTATAACATGACCCTGGCACAGGTAGACCTAACCACTAGTCTCTACCCACCAAGCCACCTCCAACCATCTAGAGGTATACCATGACCCTGGCACAGGTAGACCTAACCACTAGTCTCTACCCACCAAGTCTCCTCCAACCATCTAGAGGTATAACATGACCCTGACACAGGTAGACCTAACCACTAGTCTCTACCCACCAAGTCTCCTCCAACCATCTAGAGGTATAACATGACCCTGGCACAGGTAGACCTAACCACTAGTCTCTACCCACCAAGCCACCTCCAACCATCTAGAGGCATAACATGACCCTGACACAGGTAGACCTAACCACTAGTCTCTACCCACCAAGTCACCTCCAACCATCTAGAGGTATAACATGACCCTGGCACCGGTAGACCTAACCACTAGTCTCTACCCACCAAGTCACCTCCAACCATCTAGAGGTATAACATGACCCTGGCACAGGTAGACCTAACCACTAGTCTCTACCCACCAAGTCACCTCCAACCATCTAGAGGTATAACATGACCCTGACACAGGTAGACCTAACCACTAGTCTCTACCCACCAAGTCTCCTCCAACCATCTAGAGGTATAACATGACCCTGGCACAGGTAGACCTAACCACTAGTCTCTACCCACCAAGTCTCCTCCAACCATCTAGAGGTATAACATGACCCTGGCTGCTGCATGCTTTTCAACCATTGTAATGACACATTATATCCATAACAAGCACACTGATTGACCCCCACCATAATGGTGGTTGCTAAATGACTGTATACACGCTGAACGACCACGCGTTATTAGGTGTGACAACGACCACTACAACTATAACCACAACCATGTCTGTTCCACTATAACCACAACCATGTCTGTTCCACTATAACCACAACCATGGCTGTTCCACTATAACCACAACCATGGCTGTTCCACTATAACCACAACCATGGCTGTTCCACTATAACCACAACCATGTCTGTTCCACTATAACCACAACCATGGCTGTTCCACTATAACCACAACCATGGCTGTTCCACCACAACTATAACCACAACCATGTCTGTTCCACTATAACCACAACCATGGCTGTTCCACTATAACCACAACCATGGCTGTTCCACTATAACCACAACCATGGCTGTTCCACTATAACCACAACCATGGCTGTTCCACTACAACTATAACCACAACCATGTCTGTTCCACTATAACCACAACCATGGCTGTTCCACTACAACTATAACCACAACCATGGCTGTTCCACTATAACCACAACCATGGCTGTTCCACTATAACCACAACCATGGCTGTTCCACTATAACCACAACCATGTCTGTTCCACTATAACCACAACCATGGCTGTTCCACTATAACCACAACCATGGCTGTTCCACTACAACTATAACCACAACCATGTCTGTTCCACTATAACCACAACCATGGCTGTTCCACTATAACCACAACCATGGCTGTTCCACTATAACCACAACCATGTCTGTTCCACTATAAACACAACCATGGCTGTTCCACTATAACCACAACCATGGCTGTTCCACTATAACCACAACCATGTCTGTTCCACTATAAACACAACCATGGCTGTTCCACTATAACCACAACCATGGCTGTTCCACTATAACCACAACCATGGCTGTTCCACTATAACCACAACCATGGCTGTTCCACTATAACCACAACCATGTCTGTTCCACTATAAACACAACCATGGCTGTTCCACTATAACCACAACCATGGCTGTTCCACTATAACCACAACCATGGCTGTTCCACTATAACCACAACCATGTCTGTTCCACTATAACCACAACCATGGCTGTTCCACTATAACCACAACCATGTCTGTTCCACTATAACCACAACCATGTCTGTTCCACTATAACCACAACCATGTCTGTTCCACTATAACCACAACCATGGCTGTTCCACTACAACCACAACCATGGCTGTTCCACTATAACCACAACCATGGCTGTTCCACTATAACCACAACCATGGCTGTTCCACTATAACCACAACCATGTCTGTTCCACTATAACCACAACCATGGCTGTTCCACTATAACCACAACCATGGCTGTTCCACTATAACCACAACCATGGCTGTTCCACTATAACCACAACCATGGCTGTTCCACTATAACCACAACCATGGCTGTTCCACTACAACTATAACCACAACCATGTCTGTTCCACTATAACCACAACCATGGCTGTTCCACTATAACCACAACCATGTCTGTTCCACTATAACCACAACCATGGCTGTTCCACTATAACCACAACCATGGCTGTTCCACTATAACCACAACCATGTCTGTTCCACTATAACCACAACCATGTCTGTTCCACTATAACCACAACCATGGCTGTTCCACTATAACCACAACCATGGCTGTTCCACTACAACTATAACCACAACCATGGCTGTTCCACTATAACCACAACCATGTCTGTTCCACTATAACCACAACCATGGCTGTTCCACTATAACCACAACCATGGCTGTTCCACTATAACCACAACCATGGCTGTTCCACTATAACCACAACCATGGCTGTTCCACTATAACCACAACCATGGCTGTTCCACTATAACCACAACCATGGCTGTTCCACTATAACCACAACCATGTCTGTTCCACTATAACCACAACCATGGCTGTTCCACTATAACCACAACCATGGCTGTTCCACCACAACTATAACCACAACCATGTCTGTTCCACTATAACCACAACCATGGCTGTTCCACTATAACCACAACCATGGCTGTTCCACTATAACCACAACCATGGCTGTTCCACTATAACCACAACCATGGCTGTTCCACTACAACTATAACCACAACCATGTCTGTTCCACTATAACCACAACCATGGCTGTTCCACTACAACTATAACCACAACCATGGCTGTTCCACTATAACCACAACCATGGCTGTTCCACTATAACCACAACCATGGCTGTTCCACTATAACCACAACCATGTCTGTTCCACTATAACCACAACCATGGCTGTTCCACTATAACCACAACCATGGCTGTTCCACTACAACTATAACCACAACCATGTCTGTTCCACTATAACCACAACCATGGCTGTTCCACTATAACCACAACCATGGCTGTTCCACTATAACCACAACCATGTCTGTTCCACTATAAACACAACCATGGCTGTTCCACTATAACCACAACCATGGCTGTTCCACTATAACCACAACCATGTCTGTTCCACTATAAACACAACCATGGCTGTTCCACTATAACCACAACCATGGCTGTTCCACTATAACCACAACCATGGCTGTTCCACTATAACCACAACCATGGCTGTTCCACTATAACCACAACCATGTCTGTTCCACTATAAACACAACCATGGCTGTTCCACTATAACCACAACCATGGCTGTTCCACTATAACCACAACCATGGCTGTTCCACTATAACCACAACCATGTCTGTTCCACTATAACCACAACCATGGCTGTTCCACTATAACCACAACCATGTCTGTTCCACTATAACCACAACCATGTCTGTTCCACTATAACCACAACCATGTCTGTTCCACTATAACCACAACCATGGCTGTTCCACTACAACCACAACCATGGCTGTTCCACTATAACCACAACCATGGCTGTTCCACTATAACCACAACCATGGCTGTTCCACTATAACCACAACCATGTCTGTTCCACTATAACCACAACCATGGCTGTTCCACTATAACCACAACCATGGCTGTTCCACTATAACCACAACCATGGCTGTTCCACTATAACCACAACCATGGCTGTTCCACTATAACCACAACCATGGCTGTTCCACTACAACTATAACCACAACCATGTCTGTTCCACTATAACCACAACCATGGCTGTTCCACTATAACCACAACCATGTCTGTTCCACTATAACCACAACCATGGCTGTTCCACTATAACCACAACCATGGCTGTTCCACTATAACCACAACCATGTCTGTTCCACTATAACCACAACCATGTCTGTTCCACTATAACCACAACCATGGCTGTTCCACTATAACCACAACCATGGCTGTTCCACTACAACTATAACCACAACCATGGCTGTTCCACTATAACCACAACCATGTCTGTTCCACTATAACCACAACCATGGCTGTTCCACTATAACCACAACCATGGCTGTTCCACTATAACCACAACCATGGCTGTTCCACTATAACCACAACCATGGCTGTTCCACTATAACCACAACCATGGCTGTTCCACTATAACCACAACCATGTCTGTTCCACTATTACCACAACCATGGCTGTTCCACTATAACCACAACCATGTCTGTTCCACTATAACCACAACCATGTCTGTTCCACTACAACTATAACCACAACCATGTCTGTTCCACTATAACCACAACCATGTCTGTTCCACTATAACCACAACCATGTCTGTTCCACTATAACCACAACCATGGCTGTTCCACTATAACCACAACCATGGCTGTTCCACTACAACTATAACCACAACCATGTCTGTTCCACTATAACCACAACCATGGCTGTTCCACTATAACCACAACCATGGCTGTTTCACTATAACCACAACCATGGCTGTTCCACTATAACCACAACCATGGCTGTTCCACTATAACCACAACCATGTCTGTTCCACTACAACTATAACCACAACCATGTCTGTTCCACTATAACCACAACCATGTCTGTTCCACTATAACCACAACCATGGCTGTTCCACTACAACTATAACCACAACCATTGCTGTTCCACTACAACTGTAACCACAACCATGGCTGTTCCACTATAACCACAACCATGGATGTTCCACTATAACCACAACCATGTCTGTTCCACTATAACCACAACCATGTCTGTTCCACTACAACTATAACTACAACCATGTCTGTTCCACTATAACCACAACCATGGCTGTTCCACTATAACCACAACCATGTCTGTTCCACTATAACCACAACCATGGCTGTTCCACTATAACCACAAACCATGGCTGTTCCACTATAACCACAACCATGGCTGTTCCACTATAACCACAACCATGGCTGTTCCACTATAACCACAACCATGGCTGTTCCACTATAACCACAACCATGGCTGTTCCACTATAACCACAACCATGGCTGTTCCACTATAACCACAACCATGGCTGTTCCACTATAACCACAACCATGGCTGTTCCACTATAACCACAACCATGTCTGTTCCACTATAACCACAACCATGGCTGTTCCACTATAACCACAACCATGGCTGTTCCACCACAACTATAACCACAACCATGTCTGTTCCACTATAACCACAACCATGGCTGTTCCACTATAACCACAACCATGGCTGTTCCACTATAACCACAACCATGGCTGTTCCACTATAACCACAACCATGGCTGTTCCACTACAACTATAACCACAACCATGGCTGTTCCACTATAACCACAACCATGGCTGTTCCACTATAACCACAACCATGGCTGTTCCACTATAACCACAACCATGGCTGTTCCACTATAACCACAACCATGGCTGTTCCACTACAACTACAACCACAACCATGGCTGTTCCACTATAAACACAACCATGGCTGTTCCACTATAACTATAGCCATGTCTGTTCCACTACAACCACAACCATGGCTGTTCCACTATAACCACAACCATGGCTGTTCCACTATAACCACAACCATGGCTGTTCCACTACAACTACAACCACAACCATGGCTGTTCCACTATAAACACAACCATGGCTGTTCCACTATAACTATAGCCATGGCTGTTCCACTATAACCACAACCATGGCTGTTCCACTATAACCACAACCATGGCTGTTCCACTATAACCACAACCATGGCTGTTCCACTATAACCACAACCATGGCTGTTCCACTATAACCACAACCATGGCTGTTCCACTATAACCACAACCATGTCTGTTCCACTACAACTATAACCACAACCATGTCTGTTCCACTATAACCACAACCATGGCTGTTCCACTATAACCACAACCATGTCTGTTCCACTATAACCACAACCATGGCTGTTCCACTATAACCACAACCATGGCTGTTCCACTATAACCACAACCATGGCTGTTCCACTATAACCACAACCATGGCTGTTCCACTATAACCACAACCATGTCTGTTCCACTACAACTATAACCACAACCATGTCTGTTCCACTATAACCACAACCATGGCTGTTCCACTATAACCACAACCATGGCTGTTCCACTATAACCACAACCATGGCTGTTCCACTATAACCACAACCATGTCTGTTCCACTATAACTACAACCATGTCTGTTCCACTATAACCACAACCATGTCTGTTCCACTATAACCACAACCATGGCTGTTCCACTATAACCACAACCATGTCTGTTCCACTATAACCACAACCATGGCTGTTCCACTATAACCACAACCATGGCTGTTCCACTACAACTATAACCACAACCATGTCTGTTCCACTATAACCACAACCATGGCTGTTCCACTATAACCACAACCATGTCTGTTCCACTATAACCACAACCATGGCTGTTCCACTACAACTATAACCACAACCATGTCTGTTCCACTATAACCACAACCATGTCTGTTCCACTATAACCACAACCATGGCTGTTCCACTATAACCACAACCATGGCTGTTCCACTATAACCACAACCATGGCTGTTCCACTACAACTATAACCACAACCATGGCTGTTCCACTATAACCACAACCATGTCTGTTCCACTATAACCACAACCATGGCTGTTCCACTACAACTATAACCACAACCATGTCTGTTCCACTATAACCACAACCATGTCTGTTCCACTATAACCACAACCATGGCTGTTCCACTATAACCACAACCATGGCTGTTCCACTATAACTATAACCACAACCATGTCTGTTCCACTATAACTATAACCACAACCATGTCTGTTCCACTATAACTATAACCACAACCATGTCTGTTCCACTATAACTATAACCACAACCATGTCTGTTCCACTATAACTATAACCACAACCATGGCTGTTCCACTATAACTATAACCACAACCATGTCTGTTCCACTATAACCACAACCATGGCTGTTCCACTATAACCACAACCATGGCTGTTCCACTACAACTATAACCACAACCATGTCTGTTCCACTATAACCACAACCATGTCTGTTCCACTATAACCACAACCATGGCTGTTCCACTATAACCACAACCATGGCTGTTCCACTACAACTATAACCACAACCATGTCTGTTCCACTATAACCACAACCATGGCTGTTCCACTATAACCACAACCATGGCTGTTCCACTATAACCACAACCATGGCTGTTCCACTATAACCACAACCATGGCTGTTCCACTATAACCACAACCATGGCTGTTCCACTATAACCACAACCATGGCTGTTCCACTACAACTATAACCATGGCTGTTCCACTATAACCACAACCATGGCTGTTCCACTATAACCACAACCATGGCTGTTCCACTATAACCACAACCATGGCTGTTCCACTATAACCACAACCATGGCTGTTCCACTACAACTATAACCACAACCATGGCTGTTCCACTATAACCACAACCATGGCTGTTCCACTACAACCACAACCATGTCTGTTCCACTATAACCACAACCATGTCTGTTCCACTATAACCACAACCATGTCTGTTCCACTATAACCACAACCATGTCTGTTCCACTATAACCACAACCATGTCTGTTCCACTACAACCACAACCATGGCTGTTCCACTATAACCACAACCATGTCTGTTCCACTATAACCACAACCATGTCTGTTCCACTATAACCACAACCATGTCTGTTCCACTATAACCACAACCATGTCCGTTCCACTACAACCACAACCATGTCTGTTCCACTATAACCACAACCATGTCTGTTCCACTACAACTACAACCACAACCATGGCTGTTCCACTATAACCACAACCATGTCTGTTCCACTACAACTACAACCACAACCATGTCTGTTCCACTATAACCACAACCATGGCTGTTCCACTATAACCACAACCATGGCTGTTCCACTATAACCACAACCATGTCTGTTCCACTATAACCACGACCACAACCATGTCTGTTCCACTATAACCACGACCATGGCTGTTCCACTACAACCACAACCATGTCTGTTCCACTATAACCACAACCATGTCTGTTCCACTATAACCACAACCATGGCTGTTCCACTACAACTATAACCACAACCATGTCTGTTCCACTATAACCACAACCATGTCTGTTCCACTATAACCACAACCATGTCTGTTCCACTATAACCACAACCATGGCTGTTCCACTACAACTATAACCACAACCATGTCTGTTCCACTATAACCACAACCATGTCTGTTCCACTATAACCACAACCATGTCTGTTCCACTATAACCACAACCATGTCTGTTCCACTATAACCACAACCATGGCTGTTCCACTATAACCACAACCATGTCTGTTCCACTATAACCACAACCATGTCTGTTCCACTATAACCACAACCATGGCTGTTCCACTATAACCACAACCATGGCTGTTCCACTATAACCACAACCATGGCTGTTCCACTATAACCACAACCATGGCTGTTCCACTATAACCACAACCATGTCTGTTCCACTATTACCACAACCATGTCTGTTCCACTATAACCACAACCATGTCTGTTCCACTATAACCACAACCATGTCTGTTCCACTATAACCACAACCATGGCTGTTCCACTACAACTATAACCACAACCATGTCTGTTCCACTATAACCACAACCATGTCTGTTCCACTATAACCACAACCATGGCTGTTCCACTACAACTATAACCACAACCATGGCTGTTCCACTACAACTATAACCACAACCATGGCTGTTCCACTATAACCACAACCATGGCTGTTCCACTATAACCACAACCATGGCTGTTTTCCTGTGAACATAAACATGAACATGGCTGTAACATGACTGCTGCTGTAGTGTCATGACCGTTACATTCTACCCATCACATGCTGTCATGGCTGTTGAACCATGACGGTCGGTTCACCATTATGACCGTTTCACAATTAGCATGCTGTTGAAGAGCTGTTACCACCAAGACCAAGGTTGTTGAACCATGACCACCAATGGTGTGTAGTCTCTGCTAGAACAGGAAGTAGTGCTAGTTATTGTCCTGTCATTGGCCCGTTCCTCTAGGTAACCTACAGTAGGCCTTTTAACTGAGCCTGATCCTTCTGCTACTGAACCAACTACTGTATAATAAGTCCCATTCACACATACAATGATATGATTAAGCTGCTACTGTTCAACATATTAAGAACATGCTATTTGTAGCTGATGTTAATTGTACGGGTAGTTAAAATTACACACGATCGCACAATACCCTACTTATCCAATGATGTGTTCTCTGTTCCTAAAATAGACCGTTGTGGGTTTGAGGGGACAGTTAGTGGGTTTGAGGGGACAGTTAGTGGGTTGAGGTGACAGTTAGTGGGTTGAGGTGACAGTTAGTGGGTTGAGGGGACAGTTAGTGGGATGAGGGGACAGTTAGTGGGTTGAGGGGACAGTTAGTGGGTTGAGGGGACAGTTAGTGGGTTGAGGGGACAGTTAGTGGGTTGAGGGGACAGTTAGTGGGTTGAGGGGACAGTTAGTGGGTTGAGGGGACAGTTAGTGGGGTTGAGGGGACAGTTAGTGGGTTTGAGGTGACAGTTAGTGGGTTTGAGGTGACAGTTAGTGGGTTTGAGGTGACAGTTAGTGGGTTTGAGGTGACAGTTAGTGGGTTGAGGGGACAGTTAGTGGGTTGAGGGGACAGTTAGTGGGTTGAGGGGACAGTTAGTGGGTTGAGGGGACAGTTAGTGGGTTGAGGTGACAGTTAGTGGGTTGAGGTGAGGGGGTCTGGCGTTGATGCTGAATGGTTGTGGGTTAATGCAGTGTAGAAAGGGGACTTGGATATGTGTTACTGGGCTTTGAAGTGAGGGGCTCCATTGGGAAGACACACAGACATCTGCACACATGCTCACACACAGGAACACACACATACACACATACACATTCTCACACACACATGCAGTACTTTTCCATGTGGTTTTGATAGCCCCTGTACCAGGCAGATTGTGTTAGAACTGCACAGCACACACAGCTTTTATCTGTTATCTCAAGACAAACAATAGGAGGCTTTTTATTCTTCCTCTCCCTCCGTTTCAAATCAATCTCTTTTCTCTCCCTCCGTTTCAAATCAATCTCTTTTCTCTCCCTCCGTTTCAAATTAATCTCTTTTCTCTCCCTTCGTTTCAAATTAATCTCTTTTCTCTCCCTCCGTTTCAAATCAATCTCTTTTCTCTCCCTCCGTTTCAAATTAATCTCTTTTCTCTCCCTCCGTTTCAAATCAATCTCTTTTCTCTCCCTCCGTTTCAAATCAATCTCTTTTCTCTCCCTCCGTTTCAAATTAATCTCTTTTCTCTCCCTCCGTTTCAAATTAATCTCTTTTCTCTCTCTTCTCTCCCTCTGTTTCAAATCAGTCTCTTTTCTACATGTATTCTTTATTTAACTAGGCAAGTCGGCTAAGAACAAATTCTTATTTACAATGCCGGCCAAACCCGGACGACGCTGGGTCAATTGTGTGCCGCCCTATGGGACTCCCAATCACAGCCGGTTGTCATACAGCCTGGAATCGACCAGGGTGTCTGTAGGGACGCCTCAGGCACTGAGATGCAGTGTCTTAGACCGCTGCACCACTCGGGAGCCACCTAGCAGCAGTTGAAACCTAATTATTGTATCTAGTTCTCTGGTGTATGTGTGTGAGAGGGGGGTTCTAGAGCTGCATCGAGTAGAGTTGTACTGCACTTGGTGTGGTTGCTAGATAGCTGTATCCAGGGGTACTTGGTGTGATTGCTAGATAGCTGTATCCAGGGGTACTGTACTTGGTGTGGTTGCTAGATAGCTGTATCCAGGGGTACTGTACTTGGTGTGGTTGCTAGATAGCTGTATCCAGTGGGACTGTACTAGGTGTGGTTGTTAGATAGCTGTATCCAGTGGGACTGTACTAGGTGTGGTTGATAGCTGTATCCAGTGAGACTGTACTAGGTGTGGTTGATAGCTGTATCCAGTGGGACTGTACTAGGTGTGGTTGATAGCTGTATCCAGTGGGACTGTACTAGGTGTGGTTGTTAGCTGTATCCAGTGGGACTGTACTAGGTGTGGTTGATAGCTGTATCCAGTGAGACTGTACTAGGTGTGGTTGATAGCTGTATCCAGTGAGACTGTACTAGGTGTGGTTGATAGATAGCTGTATCCAGGGGTACTGTACTTGGTGTGGTTGCTAGATAGCTGTATCCAGGGGTACTGTACTTGGTGTGGTTGCTAGATAGCTGTATCCAGGGGTACTGTACTTGGTGTGGTTGCTAGATAGCTGTATCCAGGGGTACTGTACTTGGTGTGGTTGCTAGATAGCTGTATCCAGGGGTACTTGGTGGGATTGCTAGATAGCTGTATCCAGGGGTACTGTACTTGGTGTGGTTGTTAGATAGCTGTATCCAGGGGTACTGTACTTGGTGTGGTTGCTAGATAGCTGTATCCAGGGGTACTTGATGTGATTGCTAGATAGCTGTATCCAGGGGTACTTGGTGTGGTTGCTAAATAGCTGTATCCAGGGGTACTTGATGTGATTGCTAGATAGCTGTATCCAGGGGTACTGTACTTGGTGTGGTTGCTAGATAGCTGTATCCAGGGGTACTTGGTGTGGTTGCTAGATAGCTGTATCCAGGGGTACTTGATGTGGTTGCTAGATAGCTGTATCCAGGGGTACTGTACTTGGTGTGGTTGCTAGATAGCTGTATCCAGGGGTACTTGGTGTAGTTGCTAGATAGCTGTATCCAGGGGTACTGCACTTGGTGTGGTTGCTAGATAGCTGTATCCAGGGGTACTGTACTTGGTGTGGTTGCTAGATAGCTGTATCCAGGGGTACTTGGTGTGGTTGCTAGATAGCTGTATCCAGGGGTACTGTACTTGGTGTGGTTGCTAGATAGCTGTATCCAGGGGTACTTGGTGTGGTTGCTAGATAGCTGTATCCAGGGGTACTTGGTGTGGTTGCTAGATAGCTGTATCCAGGGGTACTTGGTGTGGTTGCTAGATAGCTGTATCCAGGGGTACTGTACTTGGTGTGGTTGCTAGATAGCTGTATCCAGGGGTACTGTACTTGGTGTGGTTGCTAGATAGCTGTATCCAGGGGTACTATACTTGGTGTGGTTGCTAGATAGCTGTATCCAGGGGTACTGTACATGGTGTGGTTGCTAGGTAGCTGTATCTAGGGGTACATTGTGTGGTTGCTAGGTAGCTGTGTCCAGGGGTACTTGGTGTGGTTGCTAGATAGCTGTATCCAGGGGTACATGGTGTGGTTGCTGTATCCAGGGGTACATGGTGTAGTTGCTCTATCCAGGGGTAACTTGGTGTGGTTGCTAGGTTGCTGTATCCAGGGGTACATGGTGTGGTTGCTAGGTAGCTGTATCCAGGGGTACATGGTGTGGTTGCTAGGTAGCTGTGTCCAGGGGTACTTGGTGTGGTTGCTAGATAGCTGTATCCAGGGGTACTTGGTGTGGTTGCTAGGTAGCTGTGTCCAGGGGTACTTGGTGTGGTTGCTAGGTAGCTGGATCCAGGGGTACTTGGTGTGGTTGCTAGGTAGCTGGATCCAGGGGTACTTGGTGTGGTTGCTAGGTAGCTGTGTCCAGGGGTACTTGGTGTGGTTGCTAGGTAGCTGTGTCCAGGGGTACTTGGTGTAGCGGAGTCTTTATTTAGGATATTAGAATCACATTCCATAATTTCCATGGTAACCACTTGGGAAGAGGGTGTTGTGTTCCAATTATCTCCATGGTAACTATGTGTGGGTGTGTGTGTGTGTGTGTGTGTGGGTGGGTGGTAGAGTCGTAAGTTGGAGACAGACACGGGGAGCCCGACAGAGGAGCACAGTCTGAACAAGGAGGCCAGGAAATGGGCAACCAGAATGGCCCGAGAACACAAGAACATCGTCCACTACAAGAGAGTGAGTCCACACACAACTACACACCACACACACAACTACACACCACACACACAACTACACACCACACACACACATACTAGTTGTTGATGTTGGTTCAGATCATCTTTGAAAACCAGATGTGATTTTAGTCTGTGATATTTAAGTGTGTGTGTGTGTCTGCCATTAGAGCCTGGAGGAATGTGAGACACTGGGAGTCCCTCAAACAGAGCAGGGCCGACTTGATCTGGAGCTGAAGATAGAGGATACCAAAGAGAACATCCGCAAGGCTGAGGTGTGTGTTTGTAGGAAATAAGGTAGACCTATAACCCCCCCCCCCCCCCCCCCCCCCTTCTCCAAGTGGCGTTGTCTCTCCATCGATTCTCTCATAGGCAGCCTGTCAGACTATGAATCATTTCAATCCATCTCCTCACCTCTCCCTCCTCCTCCTCAGCTCTCCCGCCTCCTCCTCAGCTCTCCCTCCTCCTCCTCAGCTCTCCCTCCTCCTCCTCAGCTCTCCCTCCTCCTCCTCAGCTCTCCCTCCTCCTCCTCAGCTCTCTCTCCTCCTCCTCAGCTCTCTCTCCTCCTCCTCAGCTCTCTCTCCTCCTCCTCAGCTCTCCCTCCTCCTCCTCCTCAGCTCTCCCTCCTCCTCCTCAGCTTTCCCTCCTCCTCCTCAGCTCTCCCTCCTCCTTCTCAGCTCTCCCTCCTCCTCCTCAGCTCTCCCGCCTCCTCCTCAGCTCTCCCTCCTCTTCACCTCCTCACCTTCCTTTTCTCTCTCATTCCTCTCTGTGATTTCCCTCTATCTGCCCCCCCTGCTGGCTGATATAGTCATAGCGCCCACAGACAGAGATGTGAAATGCACACCGCTATGGACAACTCTCTACCACCCCCCCTTTCTTCCCTCCCCTCTCTCCACCTCCCTCCCACTATCTACCCCCTCTCTCCACCTCCCTCACCCCCTCTCTCTACCCCCTCTCTCCACCTCCCTCCCTCCCACTCTACCCCCTTATTTTTTCCCACTACACCAAACGCGATCACGACACGCAGGTTAAAATATCAAAACAAACTCTGAACCAATGACATTCATTTGGGGACAGGTCGAAAAGCATTAAACATGTATGGCAATTTAGCTAGTTAGCTTGCACTTGCTAGCTAATTTGTCCTATTTAGCTAGCTTGCTGTTGCTATCTAATTTGTCCTGGGATATAAACATTGAGTTGTTATTTTACCTGAAATGCACAAGGACCTCTACTCCGACAATTGATCCACACATAAAACGGCCAACCGAATCGTTTGTAGTCATTTCTCCTCCTTCCAGGCTTTTTCATCTTTGAACTTATATGGTGATCGCATCTACACTTTCATAGTATTACCACGACAACCGGCAAAACAGTTTGTCTTTCAATCACCCATGTGGGTATAACCAATGAGGAGATGGCACGTAGGTACCTGCTTCTATAAACCAATGAGGAGATGGGAGAGGCAGGACTTGCAGCGTGATCTGCGTCAGAAATAGAAAGGAGTTCTATTTTAGCCCTTGGCATCGCAGACGCTCGTTGGCGCGCGCGAGCAGTGTGGGTGCAATAATTGAATAACATGGATTTCTACATTTATTTTGCGACGCTCGCTCACGCGACGTGTCCGGTCTGGTCAGCATATCACCCACTCTCTCCCTGCACCCATTATCTCCTGCTGTCTGTTGAATGTTTGAGTCCATTTAGGTTTAATGGGTCTGGGGGCAGAGCTAGTACAACCAATAGTATGTGTGGTGGGCGGGGTCAGAGCAGGAAGTGATAGTGTACATAAATAACTAACCACACTCCACTTCCTGTTACTGATCAGACATTAAATAGCTTTTATCTCCATGGAAGTGTACTTTCATGAGTCCATCTCCCTGCACTTCCTGTTTACCTACATACTACTTACCTGGCTGGAAACCTTTCTAGACTTGATGTTTGACTGTCTGGAGTTAGTCTGTCCTCCACTGCTGACCACAGTCACCATAGAGAGACTGGCAGTCGCTGACGTGCTGCTCCACAACAGACGTGATGATGATAACTGATATAACCTTCCACCATAGATGTTGGGCTGACAGGTGACCTGTGAGTGCTGATGGGATAGATTGAGTCCTCCAACGGCCCCTGTCAGTCATATTAATTACCCAGCAGTGTATGTGTGCGTCCATGTGTGTAACCTCTCTCTCACTCCAGACAGTAAAGCTGAAGGCAGAGGCTCGTCTGGACCTGCTGAGACAGGTGGGCGTTGCCGTGGATACCTGGCTGAAGAGCGCCATGAACCAGGTGATGGAGGAGCTGGAGAATGAGCGCTGGGCTACGCTAAACTACACTACCCACGATCCCTCACTCTCGGTGAGACACCAGCCCTCCCACCCTCTCACTACACCACCGTCCCACACTTTGGAGGAAACTACCCACAATCCCTCACGCTACACTACACTCACTGAAATGCCTCTCTCGCACTACATGTCATCACCACAGACTGTTTCTTTACCACAGGGCAGCCAAGGCATGTGTGTGTGGACTTCAGCACTTTGGTCGTGTGTGCGTGTGTGTGTGTGTGTGTGTGTGTGTGTGTGTGTGTGTGTGTGTGTGTGTGTGTGTGTGTGTGTGTGTGTGTGTGTGTGTGTGTGTGTGTGTGCGTGTGTGTGTTTGTGTGTGTCAGCAGGATGTTGAGGTAAGCAGTCTCTGCTCATCTTCATCACTTAACATTCTGTTCACATGACACTGCAGCAACCACCAGAGAGAGAGGGGGGGTGAAGACAGAGAGCAAGGAGGGAGAGAGAGAGGGGTCGGTGAAGACAGAGAGGAAGGAGGGAGAGAGAGAGCGGTCGGTGAAGACAGAGAGGAAGGAGGGAGATAGAGAGGGGTCGGTGAAGACAGAGAGGAAGGAGGGAGAGAGAGAGGGGTCGGTGAAGACACAGAGGAAGGAGGGAGAGAGAGAGGGGTCGGTGAAGACAGAGAGGAAGGAGGGAGAGAGAGGGGGGGGGGTGAAGACAGAGAGGAAGGAGGGAGAGAGAGGGGTCGGTGAAGACAGAGAGGAAGGAGGGAGAGAGAGAGGGGGTGAAGACAGAGAGGAAGGAGGGAGAGAGAGAGGGGGGGGGAAGACAGAGAGGAAGGAGGGAGAGGGAGATGGGTCGGTGAAGACAGAGAGGAAGGAGGGAGAGAGAGATGGGGGGTGAAGACAGAGAGGGAGATGGGGGTGAAAACAGAGAGGAAGGAGGGAGAGAGAGAGGGGGGGTGAAGACAGAGAGGAAGGAGGGAGAGGGAGATGGGGGTGAAAACAGAGAGGAAGGAGGGAGAGAGAGAGGGGGGGGGGTGAAGACAGAGAGGAAGGAGGGAGAGAGAGAGGGGGGGTTAAGACAGAGAGGGAGAGGGAGATGGGGGGGAAAACAGAGAGGAAGGAGGGAGAGAGAGATGGGGGTGAAGACAGAGAGGAAGGAGGGAGAGAGAGAGGGGTCGGTGAAGACAGAGGAAGGAGGGAGAGAGAGAGAGATAGAGAGAGGGGGGTGAAGACAGAGGAAGGAGGGAGAAGGGTGAAGACAGAGAGGAGGGAGGGAGAGAGGGAGAGGGGTGAAGACAGAGAGGAAGGAGGGAGAGAGAGAGGAGGGTGAAGACAGAGAGGAAGGAGGGAGAGAGAGAGAGGGGGGTGAAGACGGAGAGGAAGGAGGGAGAGAGAGGGGGGGTGAAGACAGAGAGGAAGGAGGGAGAGAGAGAGGGGAGTGAAGACAGAGAGGAAGGAGGGAGAGAGAGAGAGGGGGGGTGAAGACAGAGAGGAAGGAGGGAGGGGGGGTGAGAAGGAGGAGAGAGGGGGGGTGAAGAGAGAGGAAGGAGGGAGAGGGTGAGAAGGAGGAGAGAGGGGGTGAAGACAGAGGAAGGAGGGAGGGGGATGAAGACAGAGAGGAAGGAGGGAGGGGGTGAGAAGGAGGAGAGAGGGGGGTGAAGACAGAGAGGGAGAGGGTGAGAAGGAGGAGAGAGGGGGAAAGTGATAATGGGAAACTGAAACCAAAGAGAAAGAGGAGGGTGAAGAGGGGGAGAAAGTGAATGATAGAAAGAAGAGTGACAGAATGAGTGCTCTGTTCCCTTGGCCCAGTGTTCATTTCACACCAGTCTGGTTTATCAGTGTGATGGAGAATGAAGCAGCTTTTTCTCAAGGTGATAACTACTAGTATACTATAGTCCTCTTGTAAGAATCCCTTCTGCACATGATGTTAACACCTGTTACATATTGATTTGTAAGAGCAGGAATTAGTAAGTACAGCTATGTTTGCTTTTTGCTTGACAACATCAAGGTGTTTAAACATTATTAAAAGCAGAAGGGACTTTCTTTTTTAAGTCATCATTCCAAGCTAAATGTGTTAACCTACATAAGAAGAGCAAACTCCTTCCTCTGCTTACAATAGGAGGAATATATATTCAGGAAGGGGAACACCTGGTTGGACACACACACACACACACACACACACACACACACACACACACACACACACACACACACATACGACTAAGCTTCCTATCGGGAACATAGTGAGTTTTGAAAGCACAGACAGACCGAAACACACACGTGTTTTGTCCTGGTTGGGTTGCTGTGTCCGGTCCCAAGGGGGGCGGGCCCATATGCCACCTGATCTCTCTGAGCCAATGAGGTTCCCTGAGGACAGGTAGAGGATGGGTCAGGACATACAGGTTTTACAGAGACAGACTTCACATCGCCTGACTCAGAAGGGAAGAGAACCACACTGGAGCGTTGGAATTAGCACATTGTGATGTGTGTGTAGGGCCCAGTTGATGTGGAGCGGTCGGAGGGTGAGGAGTGTGAGGACAACATGGAGGTGTTTGATGACAGCAGCTCCAGCCCCTCTGGGACGCTCAGGAACTACCCACTCACCTGCAAAGTCCTCTACTCATACAAGGTAATACACCCCCCTCTCCCCCTTTTGCCCTCAGAACAGCCTCAATTCGTCGGGACATGGACTCTACAAGGTGTCGAAAACGTTCCACAGGGATGCTGGTCCATGTTGACTCCAAAGCTTTCCACAGTTGTGTCAAGTTGGCTGGATGTCCTTTGGGTGGTGGACCCTTCTTGATACACACGGGAAACTGTTGATTGTGAAAAACCCAGCAGCGTTGCAGTTCTTGACACAACCGGTGCTCCTGGCACCTACTATCATACCCTGTTCAAAGCTACTTAAATCTTCTGTCTTGCCCATTTACCGTCTGAATGGCACACATACTCAATCCATGTCTCCATTATCTTAAGGCTTGAAAACCCTTCTTTAACCGTCTCCTCCCCTTCATCTACACTGATTGAAGTGGATTTAACAAGTGACATCAATAAGTGATCATAACTTTCACCTGGATTCACCTGGTCAGTCTGTCATGGAAAGCAGGTGTTCCTAATGTTTTGTACACTCAGTATATTTGCGTAGCTATGCTAGATAATGTATTTCCACAAACATTCTTTATCTAGACAGATGATGTAGGAATATGTACATCAAGATGAAGGTGTGTAAAAGAGCTGTGCAAACTTTGTTGGCTCCACCCATTAGGGTCAGGGGGCTCCACCCATTAGGGTCAGGGTGCTCCACCCATCAGGGTCAGGGGGCTCCACCCGTCAGGGTCAGGGGGCTCCACTCGTCAGGGTCAGGGGGCTCCACCCGTCAGGGTCAGGGGGCTCCACCCGTCAGGGTCAGGGGGCTCCACTCGTCAGGGTCAGGGGGCTCCACCCGTCAGGGTCAGGGGGCTCCACCCGTCAGGGTCAGGGGGCTCCACCCGTCAGGGTCAGGGGGCTCCACCCGTCAGGGTCAGGGGGCTCCACCCATCAGGGTCAGGGGGCTCCACCCATTAGGGTCAGGGGGCTCCACCCATCAGGGTCAGGGGGCTCCACCCATTAGGGTCAGGGGGCTCCACCCGTCAGGGTCAGGGGGCTCCACCCGTCAGGGTCAGGGGGCTCCACCCGTCAGGGTCAGGGGGCTCCACCCGTCAGGGTCAGGGGGCTCCACCCATTAGGGTCAGGGGGCTCCACCCATCAGGGTCAGGGGGCTCCACCCATCAGGGTCAGGGGGCTCCACCCATCAGGGTCAGGGGGCTCCACCCGTCAGGGTCAGGGGGCTCCACCCGTCAGGGTCAGGGGGCTCCACCCGTCAGGGTCAGGGGGCTCCACCCGTCAGGGTCAGGGGGCTCCACCCATTAGGGTCAGGGGGCTCCACCCATCAGGGTCAGGTCAGGGGGCTCCACCCATCAGGGTCAGGTCAGGGGGCTCCACCCATCAGGGTCAGGGGGCTCCACTCATCAGGGTCAGGGGGCTCCACCCATCAGGGTCAGGGGGCTCCACCCGTCAGGGTCAGGGGGCTCCACCCATCAGGGTCAGGTCAGGGGGCTCCACCCATCAGGGTCAGGGGGCTCCACCCATCAGGGTCAGGGGGCTCCACCCATCAGGGTCAGGGGGCTCCACCCATCAGGGTCAGGGGGCTCCACCCATCAGGGTCAGGGGGCTCCACCCGTCAGGGTCAGGGGGCTCCACCCGTCAGGGTCAGGGGGCTCCACCCGTCAGGGTCAGGGGGCTCCACCCGTCAGGGTCAGGGGGCTCCACTCGTCAGGGTCAGGGGGCTCCACCCGTTAGGGTCAGGGGGCTCCACCCGTCAGGGTCAGGGGGCTCCACTCGTCAGGGTCAGGGGGCTCCACCCATCAGGGTCAGGGGGCTCCACCCATTAGGGTCAGGGGGCTCCACCCATTAGGGTCAGGGGGCTCCACCCGTCAGGGTCAGGGGGCTCCACCCGTCAGGGTCAGGGGGCTCCACCCGTCAGGGTCAGGGGGCTCCACCCGTCAGGGTCAGGGGGCTCCACCCGTCAGGGTCAGGGGGCTCCACTCGTCAGGGTCAGGGGGCTCCACTCGTCAGGGTCAGGGGGCTCCACCCGTCAGGGTCAGGGGGCTCCACCCGTCAGGGTCAGGGGGCTCCACCCGTCAGGGTCAGGGGGCTCCACCCGTCAGGGTCAGGGGGCTCCACCCATCAGGGTCAGGGGGCTCCACCCGTCAGGGTCAGGGGGCTCCACCCGTCAGGGTCAGGGGGCTCCACCCGTCAGGGTCAGATCAGGGGGCTCCACCCGTCAGGGTCAGATCAGGGGGCTCCACCCGTCAGGGTCAGATCAGGGGGCTCCACCCATCAGGGTCAGATCAGGG